>NC_030417.2:17997146-18132146 GCF_001660625.3 Ictalurus punctatus | reverse complement strand
TTAATGGTAAGGATTAATTAAAGCTGAGGCTGGCTTGTGTTTGCAGGTGACAGTGACGACAGGGCATCTCTGAGATAAAGGCGTTTTCTTAACGAGCTGATTTTACAGTTATGCGAAATGGTTTTATTAAGTGCTAAACGTGTTCGCACCAACATGCACTCACTTCCTGCATATTTCTACATGCTCTGGACAAGGTGTTTGGAATGTCATCATCATCATCATCATCATCATCATCATCCTGCTCCACTAGTCCTGCGCCAATATTGGCCCAGAGAAGCACAGATAGAGTCCAACATTCACTACTGAACACCCAAATACACTGATGCCAAGCTAACTATGATCTCACTTTACTCTCTGCTGGGCATGGCACCTACATGACCTGTCCTGCGCTCCAAGCAAAAGATTTCCATGTTTAAAACCAACCCTATGCCACCTCTCTTTCAAACTAGCAATCGATCATATGCTCAAGCACACAGACACATAAAAACACACGCAAGCAAGAAACGCGCAAGGTTTCGCCTCATTTCCTCGATCGCTGGCTGAAGTGCGGGCCGTGATTTAATGGCTTCTCGTGACGGCGCGAGATGAGCATAACGGCCGCGACGTCCTCGTGTAAGATTATCTCTCCATTAGCACAAACACGATCTCTTATTGCAGTCAATAAAACATGCCATTCTAATTACAAGGGAGGGCGGGAGGGAGGCGGCGTGGGTCGGAACGACACTCGTTGCTTTATTGCATTGAGGATGCTGGTTGGCTGCGGAAGATTTATGGATGTAATGAAGGAAGTCGAAATTATTCCTGATTGTAATTAAGGCTACATCCGACAGAGACGTGCGCAAAAGTCTGAGTCCACTAGCAAATTTGTTATTATTTAAGATGACAACAACTGCAGTGTTAATTGTCATTTCTTAATGACTAACACCTGATGTTGTCTCAATTAGTCCTTTCCTTAATGCTACTGGTTTTATTCCCTTATTGGAAATAAAAAGAATTTTAATGCTTCAACGGTACCAGGACAGAGCGTCCCTGCTAAATCAAACACTTACATGTTCCTCCGTCCAGCAATCAACCAGCCAAAAGACACTTTTTTCAATGAATAACCCCAGTTTTGTTAAATATATTTCTTTACAAAATAATCCAATTTAAAATGCGACCTTAAATTTTAACTTTCAAATCCTTTTTGCATCGAGTACTATAGTAGAACTTAACGATTTACAAAAACAATATACCAACCTAGAACCCGTAAGCCTTATTCACCCTGTCCCTCTAAGGTTACCCCTTAAAGGTTGGAGAACCGTGTAATCGGGTTCCAATTTCAACCTCTTTACAAAGATAAGTTATCTCAAGAACCATTAAGGAACCTTTTTTCCTTTAAAAATTGTATATTAAATAAAGAAAACACTGTATATGCATTCACAATTTTCCATACACTAGAACTCCCGGTGGCATTTTACTCCAACTATTACTAAAACTACACTCCAAAAGTCTGTTTATTGTTTCAACTGTCTAATAAAAAATGTTCTATGACTTTCTTCCCCAGAAATCCTTTGAGTCTGGGTTTGACATCAGCTTTCGATCTCTCATCTATTTCTCAGACTAATTCACACAATCATGATTTCTCACGATTGTGCAACACTAGAAATATTACATTTCAGGCACAAGTTATTTCTTTTCCTCCATACTGGGAGGAAGTACCATATGGTTTCTCAGGGTTGGAGTTGCAAAGGTTAAATGTCGGAGCGTGTGCGTTTGAGTAGAGGGTGTTGCCGAAAATCCCGCTGAGAATGAGCGCTCTTTCCCGAGGGAAACTGAAGCCATTTCCTTTCTCTCTGGCTCTCTGCCGTGTACTCCGGCATTGGGAACTAGAAGTTGTGTGTATAGAGCTCTATGAGTGATCAGTGTACATAAGACAGTCTGTTTGGAGAAGTGTATACGTACTTGGATCAGTGGGTCAAATCAACTTGATCTTTTACTAATTCTCAGAAATAGAGATGGGTGCTTATAATCTTATAAACTTTTCAACATCTGGTAGAATGGGGCTTTCCATATACAGTACACTTCCATTTCTATTTGGTCATCAGATGTATATTGTAACATCTCAGCAACCCCAGAACAAATGAGCAAACCATTAGCAGAATTAACATCATCAGACCCAACTCTGTAAAAGGGACTTTTCACTATTTCCATCTGAAACGAGATACGACTCATGAGTCACAAAGCAGCGAGTGGGTGGAGGAAGGAAGAGCTGATATTCTGAAGGATGTGAGGAAGTACATCCCTGACCTCAGATTTATTTGGAAAGTCAAAATTTCACATAAAAAACACAGAACTTTATCCAAATGAAGACAAGTTAAGACTTGCCAGGAATTGCTTTGGATGGTGGGATAGGGTTGAGGTCTAATGGAGGGGTCAAGATGGAGGAAAATAGTTGGGGACTGATGAAAGGTGAGTTTTAGAATCTGATGGAGAATCGAGTCAGAATCAGGGTTTCATGAAGCCAGCTGAGTCTGAAGGAGGAATGTAGTCAGGATCTGATAAAGAAAGGGAGTCAGAAAACTACTGGAGAGATTCAATGTAGAATCAGTGTCTAATGAAAGGATAGCGTCTGATAGAGTAGTCTGATGGAATGATAGATTATTATGGATGGAGATTATCAGACTCTGATGGGCAGATAAAGTCAGTGTAAGAATCTGATCGAGAGCTACCGGGAGCGATGAAGTAATGTACGAGAAGATAAAGAGATGGTGTCTGATGGAGGATTGGGTTAAGATCTGGAGATAGGTGGAGTATGGTGAAGAGATGGTCTAAGACTTGTAGAAGGAATTGATATAGGAATGAAGTTAGGGTCTAGCCATTCAGTTTCAGAGCAGATGGAGGGGTGGATGGAGTCAGAATTGGAAGCAAAATCTGATGGGGGTATAGATTCTGGGGCTGATGGGGGGAGAATGATAGTGTGTTGGGGGATCTGAATGTAATGAACGGTGTAGGTTAACAGATGTAGAGAGTGAGGAAGGGATCTGAAGATGGGAATAAGGATTTGATGGAGAGCAGTATGGTGTGATGTGATGGAGGGAGTGGATCAGGACCTTTAGGATTAATTAAGACAAAATCTGATGGGGGTATAGAATCTGGAACTGATGGAGATAGAGTCATACTGTGGTGGGGGATCTGAAAGTAAAGAAAGGTGAAGGTAATCAATGACGAGAGTGAGGATGGGATCTGAAGATGGGAATAAGGATTTGATGGAGAGCGGTGTGGTGTGATGGAGGAAGTGGATCAGGACCTTTAGAAGGAATTAAGACAAATTCTGATGGATGAGAGAGTCAGGGACTAAGTCAGAAGGTGTGGAGGAGGTAAAGTGCAGTGAAGTTGTAGATCTGAAGATAGAAGTAAGGATCCTATAAAGAAAGAGCCATAGTGTGATGGAGGGGTGAAGATCTGTTAGAAAGAGAGTGGTGGATTATGACGGGCAGTGGAAGGGTAAGGTCAGGGTCTGATGGATGGAAACAGTCTCCGACTGATGTTAGACTCAGGCTTGAGAAATCGTCAGAGACTCTGAGTGCATTCATTAAGTACCAACCTGCCAAATCACTAATAATACTTAAGCCGCCGCTCTGGGGCTGTCAACCACACACAAGTCGATAGATCGATATTGCTTGCATCCACACACACACACATACACATTCTCTCTCTATCTTATCCTACTTGTCCTATACTCTGTCCATCTACTCTCCCATCATCATCTATCTGGCGAGACATCTCTAAATTCTGCCCATGATTCCTGGACGAAAGAGTACAGCTCGTTAACCCCCCGTCCTGGACTTCCGAGTGTGCACTGGGGCCTGGATTAGCTAATTAAGGGCAAGTGAGCTGGATCCAGAGCTTGTGTGGCGTTCTGTTTTGACAGTTGGGCTTAGCGAGGTGCGATTAGGGACGAGGCCGTGTAGATCCCTCTAAGCCCTTGTAAGCCCAAGACGGACGAGCGGGTAAGATTTTGAGGGAGGAGGATGGAAGGATGGAGGGATTTAAGAGGAGGAGAAGAGATTGACAGCTGGAAGTGCAGAGAACACACTCCATCCTGAATCAATACCACCTGCAGGACCCCTGGGACCTACGAAAGGTATCGGTTTTTCTGTCTCTTGTACTGTTTGCCGTTACTTTTCTTTCTTTTCGTGTTCACGTTTCTATATTTGGTCGTGTGTGAAAGATGTTTATACTTGGTGTGTGTATAATCACTCAGTTTTTGGTAAGTGATTCCTCATTAAGCAAATCTAGCCAGTGTGTGTGTGGGTGTATGTGTCTGTGGGTGTGTGTGTGTGTTCATGATTCGAGGTGGATTAGCATTATCTAAAACTCTCCAGGCTTGCTAAGTATCATTGCGCCATGCTTAAGTTAAGGTGCAGCCGGGCCTGATTTGCATAAGTAATTAGTTAATGTGCTGTTCAATTTCTCGCCCATCTGCGTGGCCAGGCAGGCCCTCATTGCTCAAATTGACAGGCCGCTCTCTATCGCGCGCCACACCGCAACAAGGCTCGCTCCAAATTAATTTGTCAACCTTCTCTAGTAATGGGACGTTCACCTTGAAAACTCAATTTACCTGAGTCTGTCTGAAAGCGAGGAAAAGGAGTAAAGGCAAGAATTTGTGCCGAAACACTGCAGCGACAACAAAGGAATTACTGCAAGCTTTCTGACAGGCTTTCAGAGAGTGGGCTGAAGAAAAGAGTGTGAGGGAACACCCGTATACACACACACACACACACACACACACACAGACATAAACACCAAAGCAAAAGAGGTAAGAGACCACACTAGATCTCTGAGAAATTCTCAAAGTCGTGTCTGTCTAAAAGTAAAAGAATATAGAAGTAAAAATTTGTTTTATCTGCAGTGAATTCAAATAAAATTGATTGATTAATTCACACAGTTAAGCAATGTCAAAATAAATTGTGATGATGATATAAGGTCACAATGAAAGTTGCACTGCTCTCTGAAAGAAGGAATGGAAAAGCAAAGAAAAAAGAGTAAGAGTAAGAGTAAGAGTTTTTTTAAAAAAAGCATTCCTATGAAAATTTAAAGTTTAATAGGTAATTTAAATGATACTAAAAGTGTGTAAAAAAAAAAATACTATGATAATTAAATGATTGTAGATTTTCATGTATATCTAAAAAAAAAAAAAGAACTTGACTTTTTTCTATCAAATAAAGTTTGTCGAATCAATTAATTTCTTTTGACTGAATCAAATTTGTGAAACTCTTTACAAAGCAAAGTCTATTTATTTGCACGCGAAACATCTTTCTGTCTCCTCATTCCTTTTTCTTTGTTATATGGTTCTCTCTCTCTCTCTCTCTCTCTCTCTCTCTCTCTCAGCAGGCATCACACTGAGCTGGCACGGGCACCATCCACACCAGGGTGTCGAGCTCTGGGATCACTCAAGGAAATGGGCCAAAAAGTGAATTTAATGAACCCTTTGCACCCCCCAAAAATTAATTTTCAGTCTGATCTCTTAGCTGGAGGCGGCGTGGAGCCCTGGGACCCTCGGCCTTGTTTGCGACGGCCTGGATGGAGGTGTGTGAAGCGTATGTGCCTCCACAACTCATAGAAGGAAACGATTTCCCCCCCAGTTGCTTTTTTTGTCCCTCATGTTTCATCAGTCATTTTCTTTCTCGCGACTCAGAGACGCATACTTATTAAATTCCTTTGTGCCAGGCGCCTGGGCCTCTCTTAGTGGCGCTAAAATGGCTATTCATTTCGCCAGCTGCCTCACACGGCAACAAAGTCCCTGGGAAGTAGTGACGGGGGACATCACACTCACACACACAATAAATCCACTGCTCACTGATTTGCGTAAAGCGTAACTGTATATTCATGATGATTCTCTCTGACCTTCGGGCGATTTTTTTTTTTTTAGAGAGAGAGAGATTTGTATAGTAACTGTTTACATATATAGACTAGCTCTGGCACAGGTTCAGAATTTTTTTTTGACACGCCACATCTACTGACATTCTCCAAAGTGTCCCCAAACCTTCGGGACAGATTTCAACTAGCAAGGGCTAGGTAGTTTGTTAGCACTAAAACAGAATTGCAGCTAGCAACAGGCAGGTATTTCATTAGAACTACACCCACAAATGTTTTTTTTTTTTGTTTTTAAACATAGTTTTATATAAATACACTTAGACCTAGCTTTTAAAAAATAACAAAAAAAATTTTTTAAATCCCATTTTGAAGCTTTGTCCTCATCCTACTACTCAAAACATCTCCAAAATATCTCCAGACTTCTGGGAATGCATGATTCCATTTAGCAAAGGCTAGTCAGTGTATTAGTACTGCACCCAACAAAGCTTTTGTAAAATATGTAAGTGTTTACATAAATACATTTAGATCTGGCACAGATTCAGAAAATGCAGTTTTTTAAAATCCATTTCTTCCCGTTAAGGCTTTAAACTCATCCTAGTTCTCTCAATGACTAAACTAGCAGGACAGATTCCAGCTAACTAGCTTGTTAACCTGCTAGCTACCACTGACACTAAAAAAATCCCCTTTTGAGGCTTTAAACTTAACTTCATTTTTACAGTTCATAGTCTTCAAAATCTTTCTTTAGCACTGTATAAATAATAGCTTTTCTATATCACTTGGTTAAATGAATATAATTAGTTCTAAGTCCTGACTTAGCTCCTGACACACCGGATTAATGCTAGCCCTGTTTTCAAACTCCAGCTTCCAGTTAGCAAATGCTAGGATGTTTGGTTTTACGACAATGGAGGCTAAAATCACGGTGTAAACTTCTATCTCTAAACTCATTACTAATCAGAGTCTAGCTTTCTTCTGCCTGTAGCAGAAACACAGCAGATATCAACATAAGCAGATAAAGCAATAATAAAGTAGCTAACTAAGGTTAAAATCATATATATATATATATATATATATATATATATATATATATATATATATATATATATATATATATATATATAATTATTATTATTATTATTTATTTAAATTTTTTAATATTGCGTGTTCTTTCACAATTAAAAAAAAAATATCATAGGCTTTATAAATGTGCTGCTAATTAGCAAACTGTGCTATATTTTTTATCATTCACTCCTACAGCAGGTTAAGCAAACGAGCTAAACTGTTCCCATCAGTGTTCACACACACACACACACACACACACACACAGACACACACACGGCTACTTTGCGCATGAGACGAATCGAATCCAGAGCCCTCAGATGCCGCGCTGACCAACGCGCAATCAAACGCTTTCCATGCCATTTAGCGCCTGCCGTGTGTCCCGCTCTGCTATGACTGCATGTGTGTGTGTGTGTTTGTATGTGTGTGTGCCCGACCTTGGCCTGTGCCATCTGCAGCCGGCAGGGTTGGGCAGTAAAGCATCTCGACCCTGAGCTTTGGGCACGATACGCCCCCACAAGGGGCCGGGCCAGATGGCACTCCCTACTAAGAAGCTTTTACTGCCACTAAAGATGCCTGGGCAGCTCACTCTCTCTCTCTCTCGCTCTCTCTCTCTCTCTCACACACACACACACCCTCTCTCACCCTGTTTTACTCTATCAATGTCTCTCTCAATATCTATAAATGTCTGTCGCGCTCTCATTCTCGCTTTTCTCACTCTGTCTCTCATTTACATTCACTGTCTCTCCGCTTCTGTCACACTCTCGAACTGTCTCTCTCTCTCTCTCACTGTCTCTCTCTTACTCTGTCTCTCTCTCTCTCACTCTCGTTCACTATCTCACTCTCTGTCTCTGTCAAAATCCATCCTTGTTTCTCTTTCACTGACTGTCTCTGTCTTTTTTTCTCTTTTTTCTCTCTGGTACTGTCTCACGGTCTCTCTCTCGTGCTTGCCATCTCTCTCACAATAACTGTCTCTCTCATTCTGTGTGTGTGTGTCTCTCTCCCACTGTTTCCCCCACACTCAGTGTCTCACTCTCGCACTGTCTCTTTCTCTCTATTTCTCTATCTCTTTCTGTCTCTTACTCTTGCTCAGCATCTCACTCTGTTTTTCGTTCTCTTACTCTCATTCACTGTCTCTCTTTCTTTCTTTGTTATACTCTGTTCCTCTCTCTCACACACATTAACTCTCTCTCTCTGTCCTTATTTGTCTGTCTTCCTCTCACTCTCTCACACTCACTGTCTCCCTCACTTTGTCTCTCTCTCGCTCGCTCTTTACACTGTCTCTCACTCTCACAGTCTCTCTGTCACTGCATCACTTTTCACTGTCTCTTCCGTTCGTTTCCTCTCGTTCTGTGTCTCTCTCACACTCTCTCTCTCAGTCAAGCTTTTTATCTCCCGTTCACTTTCACTCTCTCACTCGCTATTTCTCTGGCGTTCATTGTCTGTCTCTCTCGCTCTCTTTCTGTCTCTCCCTCTCTCACACACACACACTCACTCTCTCTCTTACAGTCTCTCTCTCTTGCGCTGTCTATCTCTCTCTCTTGTTTCCTTCACCAGCACACACTGCAATCTCTTCCAGTCTCTTTTTTTTTCCACTGACAGTTTTTCTCTTTTATTACAACAAGAAACAGAACAAGATCTAAACAAAGTCATATACCAACCAGGCACTAAGTGCCCTTAAAAGGGTGCCTTTGGAGTGCATATGGGATTCACTTAAATCTACCTAAATAGGCTACACCTCACAGTTTGCTTGGATGTTATAGCTTTAGCGATATCCCCCGTGTGAAGCCTTTCAGACGGCGAGCACTGCAAAAAAAAAAAAAAAACCTGAAAAGTTCGACCACGTCCATTCAGGAGAAGAAGGAAAAATTGTCCTGTAGTTGGACGGAAATCGATAGGTTTTTTTTCTTTCCTTTTTTAAACGGGTTGTGGGGGGAGGGGCAGAAAAAAAACTGAACAGATCAGCAGAAATGAAGAGGGGAAAAGATGCAGTTTGAGGTGTTAGCAGAACCGCTAACACGGTTTACCTCAGGCTGCTGAGACCTGCTGATTTGTTAGACACATTATTAGCATGTCCAACTATCTCTTGTAAGGACATGTGTGTAATCTTTGTCACTGTGGTCCGATCCAACCGTGTGCACCACCGGTGGTAACGCTAGCAAACAAAAGGAGAGTGTCTTAGCTGCTACCCGATTAGACGCGAGTCACACAGCCTGATTAAGGGATTAATAGTGAAGGTGTTTGATGAGTTTAGTATTGACTTCAGAGAAAGGGAGAGGGAGGGAGAGAGCGAAAGAAAAAGAGAGATCCACTTCTTAATCCTTTGCTCCTACAAGGTGTGAAGATGTGTGAAGATATCTTTTTTTTAGCTTGCTGTTTTTATCTCTAATGGCCATACTCTGTAGTTGGGTTTTTTCTACTTACAGAGGTTGAGGTGTGTTTTTCGCTTGGCTTTATGACATGATTGATTTTCTTTCACCGGACAGAATCCACATGAGACTTGGGGGTGAAAGTCAGGGAGAAATGAAGTGATGAGCATTTGTGTATGTGTGTGTGTGTGTGTGTGTGTGTGTGTACAGTATCTATCACCTGCTTACTGCTGTAGAATAGTTATACTTGTCATGAATTATTTCTTCCGTGAGAAAATGGTTGCTGTTATTATTTTGGTATTTGTTGTTGTTGTTGTTCTTGTTGTTCTTTTTTTTTTTTTTTGTCCTGGAACTGGAACTCAGAACCTTCTAGTCACTCATACAGAACATTACAGGAACATTACAGAACATGAAGCTCTTCAAAGTACGTCAAAGTGGTACAGTTATCTACATTCCCCAGCAATAAATCTTAAAAAGGCTCAATCTAAAACCTTATATATCCTTTGAAGGTTCTAGGAGGTTTCACGCAGAACCCTATAAATAATGTTTCTCCATCAGACTGATTTCCAAGTAAAACCCCTTTAAGATGCAAAGAAACATTGAAAAAAAAAACCTTTTCTAAGAGTACTTTTTAAATTAAGTGTTTTGTAAGGAGTTGAAGAGAATAGGACTGCATAAACCCTAACATAAACACACATAAACGTTTATAAGACTTATAGCGACAGCTGTCATAAAGACATAATGCCTAAGTCAAAAAATTTGGGAGCTTTCCCATGAAAAAGTTTCATTTCACTGTTTATAATATGTTATAATATGTTTATGAAAACCTTTGACAATGTTATAACAATGTAATTGACAGTGTTAAGTCGCTTTTCTCTTATCTGAAAGTAGAGCGAGTGCGAATTGACTGTTAGGAGTGGTCAGTGTTATTTCTAATTAATGTCACATGGTATGCTATGTCATATTATAACCAGGATGTGACTCAGACATACCAGAAGTACACTACTTAAGTCAGTCTGTTAAAGTGTTATAACACAACCTCATTTCGGCTACATAAGGTTAACATCAAAAGGGACAAAACCAGTAAGAATAAGACTTTCACATAAAGATTTATGTAGATTTATAACAAATAAAGTTATTATTATTATTATTATTATTATTATTATTGTTATTGTTATTACCATCATCATTATTGTTGTTGTTGTTGTTGTTATTATTATTAGTTAATTGTTAGTGATGCTGACCTGAAAATAAATAAATAACTAAATAATTGAATAAATGTAATAATAATAATAATAATAATAATAATAATAATAATAATGATAATAATAATAATAATAATAGCCTTGTTGTTGTTTATCTGTTAGATAGTTTGTTATCAGTCAGCATCAGAAAATTCAACAATAAGAATACATAACCTGATGGCTTAAAAACTATTTTCAAGAAATTACAAATAAACAAATTGTTGTTTTTATTGTTTCTGCTGCTGTTGTTCTTGTTGTTGTTGTTGTTCTGTGATTTCAGAGAATCTTTTACAATTTTAAGAGCATGTTGTGTGACCAGCGAAATCAGTCCGCTAAAGCTACGTTCCCCTTCCACTCATGTCCACTTTCTTTCATTACACATGTTCGATGTGTTCGGCCTCATAGCTAAACTTGCGGAGTTGAGAATGAAAAACAGAGGTTCCTGTATCATCAAAAAACCCAAAACAAGAAAAAAGAGCGAGAGAAGGGAGGGAGAGGGAGGGAGGGAGAGAGAGAAAGAGGAGGAGGGAATCTCCAATTCATTGGGCTTCAGTCAATAACACTGTAATATTTATGAAGGCTGGAAGCTGGCCTGCCCTAAAACCCAAACTCCAGCAATCCTGAATTATAAATTGGTATTGATTTGTGTGTGTGTGTGTGTGTGTGTGTGTGTGTGTGTGTGTGTGTGTGTGTGTGTGTGTGTGTGTTTGAGGGAGAGTGAGAGAGAGAGACAGAAGTATCGTATAGAGGTAGTGTTTCAGTCTGCATTGTGAAGGTGTGTTTGTGTGTGTGTGCGTGTGTGTGTGTGTGTGTGTGTGTGTGTGTGTGTGTGTGTGTGTGTGTGTGTATTTTTGAGGTTGTAAGATGTTCACTGGGGATGTGCAAGCTTTGTGTGACTTATAGCTGTGTGTCTATGGGAATATATACTCGTATGTTCATGCTGTGTGTGTGTGTGTGTGTGTGTGTGTGTGTGTGTGTGTGTGTGTGTGTGTGTGTGTTTTGGGGTCTAAAGCCACAGGGTCTAACTCTCAACAGGCAAACATCAAATATAGATGCGGATCTGGTGGTATATCAGGAACAAAAACAATACACACACACACACACACACACTTTATTTTTCTCTTTTCTGTCTTTTAAGTTTTGCTCAATCAATTTCTCCTTCTTTTATCCCTCCTTCCTTCTATCATGTACTGATCTCCTTTTGTATTTTTCTTTTTTCCTTTATTAGCATTCCACTCATTTCTTTTTTCTTTTTATCATTTATTCTCTTTTCTTGTTTTTTTCTTTCTTTCCATCCTTCCTTCCTTCCTTCCTTCCTTCCTTCACCAGACTTTACTCAAACCATTATTCTCTTTCATCGTTCCACCGTTTTCTTCTATCTTTTCTTGGTTTCCTTCTTTCTTTTTTCTATCATGCGTCGTTTGTT
The DNA here is from genome assembly GCF_001660625.3 of Ictalurus punctatus. NCBI lineage: Eukaryota > Metazoa > Chordata > Actinopteri > Siluriformes > Ictaluridae > Ictalurus > Ictalurus punctatus. The sequence goes on along the minus strand of NC_030417.2, from coordinate 18,120,195 downwards.
GATCATTTGTTACTCTGTCTTTATTTCTTTCTTTTATCACTTGTTCCTCAAACTTTCTTTCTTTTCTTTCTTCCATATGTTTTTCCATGATTTCATTCGATCCTGTCTTTCTTTATTTCTGTATTTATGTATTTATTTGTTTTTCTTTCTCTCTTTCTTTCACATGTTCCACAAAACAATTTTCTTTCTTTCTTCCTTCCATCGCTGTCTTCTTTGCTTTCACGGTTTCCATCCTTCTTTTTGTGCCTATCTTTCTTTTTTCTTCCCAACTTACTTTCATCCCTCCATCATTTTGAACCCTTTCTCAACTTCCTGCTTTCTCATTTTCTTCCTCTGATGGGCGTGGTCTCTTCCAGGATGATGCCCCACCCCCACCCCCGCAAACATGGTACGATGGCTCACTGAATGGTGTGATGACGATTGCTTTGGCATTATCAGTGTTATAGGCAGAGCATTGTGGGTATATGTGACAGATTTAAGGGTCCTCTCTTTAATGAGGTGTGTGTGCGTGCACGTGTGCATGTATGTGTGTGTGTCTGTGTATGCGATGAAGACACCAGGTGGCCCTGAAGCGTCCTCCTGTGACTGCTACATTCCCCTCCATATCAGATTTCTTGATCTTTATATAGAAATCAATACGCTCTTAATCTCTCTCTCTCTCTCTATCTCTGTCTGTCTCTCTCTCTCACTTTCTTTCTCTCTTTTTTCTCCTCCTCCTCGGCCTCTCTGTCACGCATTCTCCTCTCCACACTTTTCGTGCAGGCCATCATTTCTGTCCTCCACACCCGCCTGCTTTGCTCCCACCACGCACACACACACACACACACACACACACACACACACACACACACACACACGCACACACAATCCCCTGCTCACTATTAACCGGTCCAGACATGTCATGGCCACATCGTGCTCCAACACTGTGTCATACCCTGAGAACTCAAAGACAACAAATCACACACCATGACAGTGACACCCTGACTTTCTCCTCTGACCCATCAGAGATTCAAACAACCACTCACACACTCTCTCTCACACTCTCTCACACACACACACACACACACACACACACACACACACACACACACACACACACATACAGACATACATACATACATACATATACACACACACACACACACACACACACACACACACACACACACACATATATATATATATATATATATATATATATATATATATATATATATATATATATATATATATATGAAATGTAACACGTGAAAGTTTGAAAGTTGAATTCTCTATGTATAAAGCTGCTCGAGTGTTCACCTGGCCCCTTGAGCCAGGCTTATCCATCATATCTTTACACAAACAAAATAGATTTTTTTGCCAAAAACAAGCTCTTCCTATGAAAGTAAAATCCAGCTCAATACCGCATGTTATTATCAGTGAATCAAAAGAATCAATGAATCAAATGAATCCATTGATTCCGAGATTTTTTTTTTTTTTCTGAACGGATTAACAAGACACTTCTTTTACACTTATCTATACATACAAAATATAAATATACATCTATAACAGATAGAATCTGTGTCTCGGGTTTCTCAGATCATAGCTCGCTGAAACACACAAATACCATTAAATGGATAAAAATGGATAAAAAGTATGGCAAGTTCTTAAATAAATTTTTTAAATCTTTTATCACTGTTGCTGTATAAGAGGAATAAAACACTTCACAACATGCTGTTATAGGAAAATAATCACCTTTGTTGTGGGAACAGCAAATGCGCTTAGCGTCAGGCCGCATCACACCACCATGTCATTGATTATTTTCCTGTAACAGCATGCCCCCAATATTTCGTTTTGTTGTCTTAGTCAAGCCAATGCTTTCCGACATAACGTGGACTACAAGGTACAACACATGGATACATCGTAATCCAAGAAAACTGTGTGTACTGGACCAAGCCAGACTCCCCGATATCCAGTATGCATGAAGTTCCCAGCATGCCCTGGGGCCGGGCTCCGGGCTGCGACTGAACATGGGCCTGATGGAGTCGGTCACACTCACACGTCTCAGCCTGCGGCGCTGGATGCAAACACCAGCATCACTCCTGCGGGAGAAACCTCAGATGTATCTCCCCTCTCTCTCTCTCTCTCTCTCTCTCTCTCTCTCTCTCACACACACACACACACACACACACACGTTTTTCCTATTTCTGTCAGTTCTTTCTTTACTTCTATATCGCTAACTGATGAAACACTTCGGTTGCAAAAACACACAATTACGCTGTTGTTAAATTAAATCCAGCGAGTACACACACTTCCTCTCTAGTAGTGATTGGACATAAATAATTTTACGTTTTCGCATAAATGACTCCATATTCATTGTGATGTTTATTCATGATCGAGAAAGGAATTTGTTTTGAGAACTACGAGGTAATAAACAGTTGTTTCAATAGAAAGCAGATTCATAATCGAATCGTAATCCAGCACCACCACAAAAACAACAGTTTATTAGTAAGGAATAAAACACTCAGTGGTGTGCTGTTATAGGAAAATAATCAACATGGTTGTGTGTTGCGCTTGACGTAAAGCTGAGTTACTGTTCCTTTCCTAACAGTAACAGTGTTTTATTCCTCTTACACCACATCTTCCCAGCTGTGTTTATTTACTATTTACTTTTTTTTGTGTCTGTTTATAGTTACGTCTGATTGTCATGTAATACCAGAGAAGGAACTCTGGACTACAGTTCCTAGCAGCCACTGCACCTCACTGCATCACAGTCACATGACCACCTGTAGCTGAATCGTTCATGTTAACGAGCACTTATGTGTATATTAGCCACAGTTTGCACTGCGCTCCTCGTCTTGCGTTTGTCTTTCTCTGCCGTCGTTTCTGGCGTTGGGATTATGGTCTTTGTTTAATGTTTATTTTTTGTTCTATAGTTATTAAGTTCTATAGTTACTGTTTTGCATTTGTTTGTATTTTCAATTCAAATCTCATATGCATTTACATCCGTCTCCGCCTCTAAATCGTGACACTGATCAAGTTACCGCTTACATTATAACAGCTATAAACAGTTTCCTCTTCATCAGCATCACTTTCTTTTGTACCATGTACATGTCAGAAAGCTTTACGTCTAACTGCTGACACTGGAGACTCCTTCCACTAATGTTAAATAAATATTTCCTGACTTTTTTTTATATGTTTATGTGGAGCGTCCACCCTGTCAATGAACCGTTAATATAGAAACGGTCATGTATTAGAATGAGCGAATTGATATAAACCTGTGGTCAGCCAGAACTACTTTCAGAGCTGCTGTTATAGAAAACGAATCATCCCTTTCTGACCAATCGGAATCAAGAAATCATAACTTTTTTGTGAAACTTTCAAGCTGATTTGACATTACAATATTTACTCAAACTTATGTAGAGTTATTTTTCACACTTTACTTGAATTAGATGATAATATTTTTTAGGTTAAAGTTTAAAAAAAAAATTTAAAAATAAAAACTAAGATGTACTATGGTACTAAAAGCAGTTTCTTGGGATTTACAGTGTACAATATAATCTGGCATGAAGGTGTTTGCCGTGGAGAAACTCTAATCCAGATGTTTTCCATCCATTGTGGAAGTGTTTCTGTTCCAGTTAAGTTCGGGTTTGGGTTAACCTTCTGCGTGCATGCATGTGTGTCTGTGTATGTGAGTGTGTGAAGGTGCCTGCGGTTCTGCGGCTTTCTATTTGCAGGCCTGCTTTGTGTAGCGTTGTGTATAGCGAGAGCCTGTGTGAAACAAGAGAGGGCCTACACGGCAAACATCGGCTGAAATATTTCCCCTCTCTCATCCCTCAAGGTCGTCTTCACTTCACACACACACACACAAAATTTCCCTTGCTAGGTATGAGCTTGTGGCTGTGTGTATCAGATACGCTACAGCACTGCTTAGCTTTTGGCTCGTAGGATATTTTGTGCATTTTGTTTATTTCTTCATAGAGAATTCTAACAAAGGACAGTGATTTGATCGAATTTTATACAATTTAAGTTCGAAAATTTGCTGTATAAGTATTGCACCCCTAACCTACAGACTTTCTGTCTATGGGGATATGTAAAGTAAATCCATCCATCTATCTGTCCATCTGTCCATCCATCTAAAAGTAGTTATAATTAATAATAATACATAAGGTATAATTATGTAACGTGACAGAAAGAACTTCAATGATGATGCAGGATTTTCTCTTATGAAATGGTGTGTTTGTTTGTTTATTTTTTTAAAGTGGAGAAATTGTACGACGAAACTTGTGGAAACAAGTTTCTACCAGGTCTGATCTCTTAACCTAACTTTAGCCTTTATATGTGACGATGACTTGGACAATTTTGGACTAAAGCACGGTTCGCGTTTTTTTATTTAAATTCTGTTCTTAATATTAACCATATTCCAGAGGATTGATGATTGTTGCGTTTTTTAAGTGCGTAAAAGGGCGTTTCGGTGCTAAAACAGCTCAGTAGATTCGAGGTTAATGACAGGTGACCATTTCGGGATGAGTACGCTCCACGTCTCCGTGGCGTCTGGCCTCATTTCACACACACCTGTCACTGTGGCCCATCCTGCCTTTCCATGCACCACCAATGCTTTATAGTCGAAAATAACACCAAATCACACATCTACCCTCTCTCTCATTCTCATCCCCTCTCTCTCTCTCTCTCTCTCTCTCTCTCTCACAAATTCAAACACACCTTTAATACACTCTAACAATAGATCAATAATGTCTTATATGCAGAGGAATTTATGTGATCAATAAAAATGCCAAGCTTGTGTTATAAAAACAATCCTTATATGCTGGGAAATTTTAACAGGACACCAGTCCTCCCATAAATGCACAAAAAAAAGGATTCAAAATCACACACACACACACACACACACACACACACACACACACACACACACACACTAAAAGATACCTTATGCACACTATACAGCCATAATATGACCTGTTACAAAGCACATAAATCCATATTCACAACATAAATCAACTATATTGCGATGTGTAAAGGGCACATAACACATACTGGAAGTGTTAAACCATGACCTACTCAGTATATTTGGTTTGTAATGTTTTGTAAAGCTTACAAAGCATCAACAAAGCACATTTTGACCCTTTTCGGTTTCCAGAAAATAATTGCACAATAACAACTGTGACTTAAGTGAATCTCCATGCATAATATCTGTCATTTTACCTGACAGCACATTTTGATTTCCACAGAACAATCTATAGATTTTGTTTGTTTGTTTGTTTTTTTTAAATACATTGTTACTTAAGTTAATTGTTACTAAATATCTCTATAATTTCCACAGATAATGTCTCTCATTTTACCTGACAAGACATTTTAACCATTGCCGGTTTCCACAAACAGTCCCATATTAAAAGTCATTTGGTGACTTAAGTAAAATATTACAAAATATCTTTTTAATCCCAAACACACAATGTCTCTTTGTTTTACCTGACAGCACATTTTGACTCTTTTTTTTTTGTTGAAACTTATCCCTATAAAACAATTGTGACTTAAGTGAATTATTAGAAAATATCTCGATAATCTCCATGCATACTATCTGTCTTGTTTAACCTGTCAGCACATTTTGACCCTTTTCGATTTCCAGAAATTGTCCCGTATTAAACAGACTCTCCACGCAAACAAGAGTTTCTCTACTTTTGGTTTTGTGTGTGTGTGGGGGGGGGGGGGGGGGGGGGGGTGTTCTCTGGTTTTTTTGTTTGTTTGTTTTTACTGACAACACATTATCCAACATACTGTAGAAACTGAATTAGTTTAGTTTGTCCTTAATTTTTATATATAATTTTATTTTATATATTATTTATTATTATTTATATAATAATATTTTATATATTATTTATTACATATATAATAATATTTTGCACTGATTTCGCTATGTTATTTGATGCTAACAGTTCCATTTTCGCAATATTATTGTGGGTGGGATAAAAACATTAAACCACATCCATCCATACTAAGGTTAAAATCCTGCATTTGTGGTATTAACACTGTGGTGTGTGTTTGTGTGTGTGTGTGTGTGTGTGTGTGTGTGTGTGTGTGTGTTATCAGTAAACCCCGCATGGTGTTAAGTGTTCTTCTTGCAGGTGGTTGTGTATCTGTATGTGTACAAGGGTTTAGCCCTGCAGGTGTGTGCGTGTGTTTTAAGTTAACCCTGCAGATATTCTGTGTGTTAAGTGTGTCTGCGGTGCGTGTGTGTATGTATGTGCGTGTGTGTGAGAGAGAGAGAGAGAGAGAGAGAGGGGTTAACCCTCAGGGCGTTGCTCTAGTTATCAGCCCCTGTGGACTTTTCCCAGCAATAGCGCTCTATTGATCGAGCCTGGAGCGCATTGGTGCCGGCCAGATTAAGAGTATAGATTAGCAATAAAAGGAGGACATTACTCGGCAGCCAGGCTAAAATTGAAAAAAATGATGAGCTCCTGGAAGTGGGGATGAGTCAGACGAAGGAGTGGACAGGCTGGGGCTTTGTGGAGGTGTGTGTCCATGCGAACATCACATCACGTTGTGTGAATTTTCATGCACGTGAAGACGAGGTCATTAAAGAGCGGCAAAGCACATAGTCGCGGAACGGCTGGAACACGTCGTCATCGTTACATCATCATTACATCACTTCCTCAGAAATATGTCCATGACTCTTTAGCAATATAACAATTTTGAACATAATTAAACAGGATAATATTGGTGCCGTATATAATACAGATACAAAAAGGTTCAGGTTTTCTTGCTTCAATATTAAATAACGTAAGTAAGAAAACATTCGGAAAAGAATCAGCAATGGCTTGGTATGATGAAGACTCTCTTTTTGTAATGTCTTTTTTTTTTTATAAGACAAAACAAAAAAAAACACAGTTTGTCATGTTACCAAGAAACCGCAAAACCTAAAATTCCTCTGTCCTGAAGACTTACTGACTGTTACAAAGTGCTGACACTGGAGACTCCTTCCATATACATTAAATAAGTGTCTCAATGTTTTTATTATTAGTCTTAGATTATGTGTAGCATCCAATAACGATAATGAAACGATAACGTATTGGAAAAAGCGCATTAATATAAGGCAAATTACAGCCGGCACTACTGTCAGATCTGCTGTTATAGAAAATAAATCAGAATCGGGAATGCTTCTAAAAAAAAAAAAAAACAACCACTGGACTGTATTGACCATAGTCTCTTGAACAACGTGGTGTGAAGCCACATCTTTTATACATGTTTTTATACTTTTTCACATTGTGTGGAAAAAACGTAATGGTCTGATAAAGCGTACGTTAGCACTAACAGTCCTGAGACCTGGACTATACGTTCTCATTTCCATTTGTATCTAAAGCACCTGATATCTATTGGAAACTGAGCAATGTGTTAGAACATCCTCTAGAACATTTGTGAGAACATCCTCTAATGAGAACACAGGGTCTCAGAAGGATAGGTAAATGACTACCTTGTGGTCGTGGTGTTGTTATTGTGTCTGTGACCTGACAATAAAATGTACTTGCTTCCATAATGGATTCTTTTAATAATTCTCACAGTAGGGTTTAATATCTGGATGTTATAAAGAACATCCAGTAAACAGCACCGGCAGACTGCGGCACTTTCCATACGACTCTCAAATGGTCAGACACGTTGGCTTGAAATCGGAACCAGCTGCGTGTCAGTCAGCCAAGACACGTCTGAAGTTTACTTCATTAGTTTTTGCACTAATGTAGCTGTCAAGTAAGTGAGACTTATAGCTACTAGTTTAGCAGTTTAGTTTAAATCATCACACTTGTTCTTAAAGTGCTTTTGCAGACACAAATAAATATTCGTAGATAAAAAAAAATAACATGAAAGAATTGTGATGACTCATTCCATACAAATCCAATTCACATCCAAACAAATGCTCTCTAGGATGCGCATTCCCTGCCCTTATAAACAAACCATGGGTATTGTGCTACAGCAGTAGTTACTTAGCAGCACACACGGATCGTTGGTCTAGTTTTGGCCCCGCAGCCTTCAACAACAACTAGATGGTTGAAGTTCGAATGAGTGTCCGTGCTCGTTCCCTCTCTGAAACCAAATTTAAAAAAATGGAAAACATCAAAGGCGCAACTGGACAAACTCATTTAGCCTTTTTGCTAAGCTACTGTTGATGTTTCCTTTGAATCAGTTGGAGGTGTAGCATATCTCGAACGCTATTGGCTATTGTAGGAATTATACATGCCCTTTGAAACTTCCTGTTTTAAAAACCAAATACATCGACATACCGGAATCAAGTCACGGCTCTCAAGCCATTGGTCGAGTTCTTCACTATCGCAAACAGAATTAATGATGCGGCTCGTGATACTGTATGACACACTGATATCTATTGAGCTAAAATCAGTCGTAGATCCATCAACAGCACACTGCGTCAGTATGAAACTCATCAAAGGCGTGGCCTAATGTTTAGATATGTAATACAATAATACGAATATTGCTATGTTATGATGCTGTTTATGTAGAAATTGTGCTATTGAGGCAAATCATGTCTTGAGGCAAGTGTGACTGATTTAGACACGCACTTATGCTAAATTAGTAGCTGTAGACTTCCTTTACTTAGTATCAATATTAGTGTTGTAACTCTACTACAAAACTAAACAAGTAATCACTGGACAGCAAACATGCCTTGGCTGATCAACTGTATAACTGGAGTATATTTGGGCATTGTTTAAATTTTAACACTATTCTCAGTCCATGCTTGCCCCATTCTTGACAAACATTAAGAAAATGGAGGAGGGTACAAGGTCATAATTAGACAGAGACACCCCCCCACCCTAAACCCCCACCTTCTATATGCACTGCCAGTCCTGGAGAATTTATAGCCCCACTTGGGGAGCTTGCTGGGCGATCTAATTGCAATATTAGCTTGTAATAACACCTGTTTTAGAGGCAGGCGATAGATCACCAGCACCACGGGTCCTTTCTGCTTGCCTCAGCACAAAAACGGCTGAGGCATTCCGCCTTGTAGTGAAGGCTCCCATCTAATGACCTTCGACCTCACCGACCGGCACTTGACCCCATTCAGGTGCCAAATCTGACTCGCAGATCTGCCGAGAGGAGCAGGAGGCGCAGGGAGCGATTCGCTCGTCATAATTAGTTCTACCTTATTTCCCAGGATGGCTAAATCAATGATCTGAGGCTTTCTGTTTATCAGAAACCCTGCCATCGTTCAGACTGATTAGGAGGAGATATTGCCCCTGTTTGAGGCACTGCAAGAAAAGAGTGAGAAGAAAAAGAGAGAGAAGTAATCCAAGCTCAGGGATTTTTAACCAGTGAGACAAATAATGTTGTAGGAAAAGTTACAATAACACAATGCTAAAGCTGTAGCCTTGTAAACATAGCCATGGTAATAGCATCGGAATTTTGGAGCCTTAACTGCTAAATAATAGCTAACATTACCATCTGGAAGAAAAGAAACGGTGTGACACAACAAACTGGGACAGCTAGTCACCTCAAATGAACTTATTTTCTTATAGTAGGTTATCATCGGTCAAGTAGCTAGCTAGCCAAATTGGCTGTTTGTTAGGTTTTTTTTTTTTTTTTTTTTTGTAAATCATCTCTTGGAACTTCAAATGCAAGAAATTCAGCATTCACATCCATGAAAAGATCTGGATCATTCCACTGTAATGGCCAACACAGTCTCACAACTGATTAGGGTTAAGGGTGGAGTTAAGGGTGGAGAGTAAGGTTACCATGGATACAACATCATATAAAATCGTATGTAATCACATTATTCACATTAGTTCAAATTCGTATAAATTCCTTACGAGAACCATACGCCATGCCCGAAAAATGGGTCAAATCGAACCTGTGATGGAATATTTTGACGAGCCTTGGGACAAAAATGTAAAACATCAAGTTTATTGTCTTATGTTTATTGTAATAATGTAAACACTGCAAAACTCCACCCTCTCAACCACCCCCTAAGATAGTTATTCATTCTGAAGCATATTCATTGGTAACTACGATGAAATATTTACTAGCCACATTGTAACTAATAGCCAAGATACATAGTTACAAGTAAGGAACATCTGCAACGTTTTTATTACCATTGTTATTATATCTCTAGTTTGTACAGTTGTGTCTTTTATGCGTGTCAGATGTGTGTGATATGTATGAGTTCATGCAAACGTATATGTATGTGCACATATGTGAACTGGCACGCGTGTGCATGTGTAATTATAATGCGTGAGGCCGCATAACCTGACGGCAGATGTTGATTTACAGAGCTGGGCAAAGGTGGTGGCGGCAGCATGCACTATTGTGTGTGTGTGTGTGTGTGTGTGTGTGTGTGTTGGGGATGAATGGCTCCCATTAAGGCTTTTACAGTGACGAGCAGTGCTGCTGATTTGCATGGCAAGCCAGAGGCCTCGCTTCGCGTCCAGCTGATTTATCTGTTGGTTTAAGGAGGCCATAAATACCGGTGCTCTTAATAGGGCACTGAAATGCAGTCGTACGCGTCGGTCCGCCTTAAATCAGAACCATCCACTGTCACCGGTAAACACTTTCAGAATGGGTTTGGTCAGCGTAATGAGGAGCTTGGACGTGACACACACACACACACACACACACATATATATACACACACAATAGGCTATAAGGTATCCAATGTAACAGGCCCTGAGGGAGACATTCAAGGCAGCCGTGCCCGCCTCATTGCAAAGACATGAAAGATACAAACTCTCTCTTCTACACCATCTCACCGCGTTTTTCTGCCCTTTTTGATTGCTCCTGTCCTCTCTAATGTTGCTTTGTTTACTGTTAACAGCACTATAACGGAGTGTGATGCTCTAGTTACACACTTCGTAGGAAGGAGGTGACGTTGTGTGTGTAGGTTGAAACCAAACTATAGGTCTATTGTTCATTGGTATGTCTGCACATGTGTAAGTTCAATGTGTATTTCTATATGTGTGTGTGATTGTGTGTAAAGGGAGAGGGAGGGTCACTCGTTCCTGACTGCCTACTGGACGTGCTCCAAGGCCACTCTAACGAGCCAGCATGGATTTAGTAATGACCCTTGTGCCCTAGGAGGACACACTCACTGCTGTCCTGTTTGGACACACACACACATACACAAACACTAATGCTCGTACGCACACCCTCACACACTCCGGCTCGGTCATTAAAGCAGCTCCCTTAAGAGAAATTTAGCAGGTAGAGACTTGGTAGTGTCAATCTGAGTAGCTCATCAGGGAGTTCATTTGAGAGTCACTTATAAATACGACCTCGTTCTGAAATGTCCGCTTCCAAACAGATTGTGCTGATTTCATCATAGCAAAACTGTACTGCAGTATCCGTGTTTCGCAATATCGATACAGACAAGTGTAACGACTGTTGCAGCATGCAAAATAGACACACTTATGAATACTTTATCTCGTAGTGAAAACATCTGAAGGAACTGAGAGAATTGATAAAGGATCAGAAGCCGAGATCCTGGTAAGTTCATTCTCGGAATGAACTTCATTCATTGTTCGTACTTCATTGCTTAAGTTTTTATTTTTAAAAAATAATAAATTATTTTATATATAAAAAATTTATTTATATAAATAAATTTTTATTTAAAAAGAAAACCACACAGGCAATTGTTAGCGCTTCATTCCAAACACTTACAGGTGAGGTTCTCTTACCTGTCAATGATCACTGGATCTGACGGTGTTTCGTTTCGGTTCCCGCAGCTCTTTTTGTCACAACACCGGCTGCAACGAAAAATTCACATTTATTTATACACTAAAATCATTTATATGGGCCTGGTAGTCATATATGCACTGTATACATAAGTAAATAAAATAGTGTCTAGTAACGTGGGGCAATATTTATTTTCCCAAAATTTCTGAATACCTGAAATCACTTCTGTTTTGCTATTTTTGTGTCCAAAAGTTCAAGCTTTTTTGCCATATGCTCCATCTTATAAATTCAAGCTCTTAATTAAATGTTACCAATATTTAGCGACTTCATTTTAATGCAAATTCATTTTAAAATTTTGCTCCAATTTACATCAAGTAAAATGCTATGAGGCTAAGCCTTGGTGTTTTGCATTTGTTTGAAATCTTTCTCACTACTATACACAGATACATGATATAGTAATTTATACGAAAGATTCATGATCTTAATACTGAACTTCTTGGTACACCCATTAGATGGATGCTAAATAGTGGTGTATTCAATAAGTAAAAGCTGTATGATTTATATGATATATATTTTTTAATCTCTGTAGGTCTTTTATAAAGGCAAGAATGTGGCTGAATAGTGACCAAGGTGAGTATCTCTCATTCTCTCTCTCTCTCTCTCTCTCTCTCTCTCTCTCTCTCTCTCTCTCTCTCTCTCTCTCGCTCTCAATCTGTATCCTGCTTGCTAGGATGCCCTCTCTCTCTCCTCTTTCTTTCTGTCTCTCCTCTCCAGCTGGGCTGGGCTCATGCCAAGGTCACTCAGCCAGCCTGTGACAGTTTGGACAGCGCCCAGAGACGTCCTGGTGCAGCGGCCGCGTCCCAAACGCCCCTCACTGACGCTGCCATCACCCCTGCCCTTGCCTGTGCCCTCGCCCCGGGGCTGGCACCTCATCTGGTGGCATGTGGCTCTCCTAAATACAACCACAATTCCCCTCCAAATAAAAAAAAAAAGACTCATTGTTGGCTAGCCAAACTGGCATTGCCACTTCTGCATCCCACTGGAAAAGTGGTCTAGCCCTTTTTACAGTTCAGTTTATTGTCATTAATTATAAATTATGTGAAGCAATTGTAGTGCAAAAAAGACTAGCTTGATGTACTTTATTAAACTATAATTGTATAACTGAGGTAATTCCTGAACACTACACTAAACAAGATTAAATAAATTAGTATAGAATTTCCCTTCTTGCTGTTATAAATGAGATAATTTGACAAATATTTAGAATATTTGACAAACAATTCTCACTCAGAGGCCGTGAGTGCTAAAAAAAAAAATCTGTTTGATCACATTGAAAAAAAGCCACCCAAAACAGGCATTGTTTTTTCCTTCTTCTTGTGTATGTGTGACTGTTGCCATAGAGCAGTGCCACCATAATTTATTCCCTGAGCTACTTGGACCCATTAGCAAAGTTCCAGGAGACCAATTAGCATTGGAAGCCCAATGGTGCGGCTGTGGTGACAACCTCCTCAAACTGAGAAAGAAGTGTTATAAACAAACTGGACCCCAAGAGCACCAGGCAGTTCCTCTGGGACACCAGTGGCCCCTCGCAGACCAAAACAAACCCTGCCAGAACGTTTGTAATACCACCTTAATGGCGATCCCAGTGGGGGTCTATAGTGGCTAGTACTAGTCCTGCTAATGACTCTGACCCAAAGTCCACAAAACAAACACAGGTCTGTTGTCAAGCCTTAAGCCGAGAAGAGTCAGGAAGACAAGAATCAAACTCAACTAAGAGCACAGATGAACTAATGTCCCCCTGGTACCTTTATGATAGGTCAACTAATATGTCTTCCCTAGGCTAGGCCACCTAGTAGCTGATTTACTTAAGAAATGAAGGAGATCGTTTTATAGCACAAGGATACGCTTAAATAAAACCAGGTTTCAGAGCCTCTTGAGGAAGCCAGAGGACTAGCATCATAGAGAAGCAGAGATATGGAGGGATACAGGAAGCCTGTAAAGATATTGAGAGAGGGAGGGTGTCAATAGAGGGCTTGTTTTCAAAGGGCAAGTACTGTAATTGCCCAGGGTGGATGGAAAGCATAGCCACTTGGCTACTTGGCTGCCTGGCAGTAGTCTCTCATCCATCCTGGCCGCCCAGCATCGTCCTTCCATCCTCCAACTCCCTCCCTCTGTGCCCATGCGCCGAGCACTCGACACCGCTCTGTGCCAGCTAACCTCAGCCATGGCTCATTTGGCAATTTCAGGGTGCCAGTTTCAAGCAGTGAGAATAGCTGGTGAAGACCTTGGACATCTACAGCCAACGGAAGCCTGATCCCATGACAAATCACTTCTTGCCTTTTGAAAACCATTGCGGCTCATTATTTAGTCTTGCGGCTACACTGCTGTGGTAGTCGGTCTGTAATTCAGAGACACTAATTAATCAGTCAAAATTGATCTCTTAGCTTAATTGCATTGCACCCCCTTCCACTTCCAAGAAGGACAAAACTAAATCAAAGTTAACACTCTTAATTGATATCAAAAGATCTCAGGACATGTGTGAATATTTTTACACAACGGGATGAGCTGTACCATTCATTTTAGCCATATTTTGTTAGAATATTTGTGTGTATGTGTGGAGATAGGTGAAGCAGGTTTCGCTAGGGACCTGATAAAGAGTGCTATCACCCAGGAGAGAGAAAGAGAGAGAGAGAGAGAGAGAGAGAGAGAGAGAGAGAGAGAGAGAGAGAGAGAGAGAGAGAGAGAGAGGCAGGGGAAGCATGTCTCATCTCCCTCTCATTAGCGAATGGAAACACACCATTCATCAGGGGATGGCTGCTAATAATCACACTCAATCACGTAATGACCGCCTCAAAGTGAGCTGTCATTATGGAAATGGATCCTGTATCAAAATCATCTTGGAGGAGAGGCAGGTTCCATCAGGAGAACGAAAAAAAAAAAACGCTGCATAGAATTTCAGCGCCTGACGCTTCGAGGTTCATAATAACGGGTTATTTTGGCTGCTAAGCTGAGAAATCCATTTTAAAAAGAGAGACAGTAGTGAGATTTATGCTAAGCAATTTAGGGAGGCAGACTGAGAATGTCGAGCAATGAAAAGATTAGTGACACCTCAATCTCGATTATGGCTTTTACATACAGTACCACGATAATATTTAATTCTGAGGCAAAGTTTAGCCCGGTCTTTGTCTCTTCGCGAAATTGTTCTCGAGTTGGCATAAGTCCAGCAGAATGGTTACGCTCACCTCCATGTCTACTGCCTGAGTACATTATATGGCCATTTATTATCCAATGTATATTATAGAGTATATTAACTTAGTAACACATGTACACTATATATCAATTGATCTCTAACTGGACCAATTGAGACTACCACTATAAAAACACTACATAAAATCGTAAAAGCGTGTTAGCTTAGATGATCCTGTGTGCCCATCCAAATTGGATCAGGAATATCTGTAAAAGGGGCCTGCTTTCCTTTCCTGCAGGGCCTTTGTATAGTATTGGATACCTATACCATCCCAGGATTGCTGAGTGCCCCCATCATTTCCCCCTATTGCATTATTAACATGGCCCTCAAGCCCTCGAACTTCATTCCTAGGTCACTACCCAGCCAGGTTCCAAACATCTGAGCCCCTTAACGTCCAGGACCCACACACCCACCAAATTCACCCACGGATACATCCGCCTGACCCCCACTGGGCATTCGGCATGAACAAGCCCCCGCTGGTCAGGCCTCCAACCGACAGAGCTCATGATTACATGGTATTAAAGCCAATAGGTACGCTGTAATGAGGGAAGCCCTGTACAACCGCACAGTGGAGAGCGGTACATTTACATCGGTCTGAAAACCAAACTTAAAGGTACACTCATGAGGTGCATGCAAAAGCCTGATTAATGATTCACCTTTCCACATCCAGACCCTATATAAATACATTTGTGCTGCAAATGCAAAGTCTAAATTTGAAGGAACAATGAGAAAAATAGGCAAAAAAGAAAGACAAACTCAACCAACCTGCACATGATCTCATGGGTAAGAAGGACACGGCACATCTCTGGGTTTTTGTCCTGGCCCTCATAAATGATTGGCTGTGAAAGAGAAAAAGCTTCATTTTTATTTCCCTCCGTGCAAAATTCTGACCTTTTTAATCTGAAATCATGAAAACGTCATTGTCAAATAACTTTATATTGCTAATATTATCATCTGAACATGACTACACAAGTAGTGTTAATATAACTGTGACAGACCCAAGTAGGTTATTAGTCATGTTTTTGTGGTGCACAGCATGCAGTAAAACGTAACATATGCTAAAAGGTAACTCTGGTCATTAATATGTGGGCATATGGAGAGAACCAGAAGGTCTACAAACGGATGCTTTCTCCAAGCCATCCATCATGGAGCTGACGTTCCCGGTATGTTATGACGGATTATTAGCGTACACCATGACAGGCGACTAACCCACTCTCAGCCCCACACACACACCCATAATCCACCTTACAACATCCCCAATTTCACTCGCCTTTGGTCAGTCGACCCAATGCCTTGGGGGACAATACTTTCAGAATAACGACCACTTTTACATTATTGATCTCTCTCTCGCTCGCTCTGTCTCTTGATGCTGTCTATGTAGGCCCTCTGCCTCTTTATTAACATCCACCCAGTTGGAGAAAGGGGAGGGGATTTTGGAGAGGGGAGAACAGGTCGATATTTGTATATCATACTTGATTCACGTATCTGGCGCCAAAGTGGTCCATGATATCATCCGTAGGAAGTGGTTCCATTACTATATGTTGGTGTTATCGACCTTGTGGCCTAAATTTTATTTTTGTATTCGACTATCCCAAAGATTAGGATTAGGAACACATTTTTGATATTCAGATCAGCAGAGATGAGTGTATTTACACTGAGCATAGTGAACGATGGATCCCTCTTTCATATCTATATCTATATTTATAACAAAAGACAAATCAAGACAGCAGGACTATAATCAATCAATATCTACACCTCGTGCTTTCATAGATTGCTGCTGTTTATGTGTAAGTGTGTGTGTGTGCATTACAGAAAGCATGAGGGAGGGGATTTGACAGCCGTGCATGGCTGCAGATCTCTTTTGTTGTGCTGGGGATTATAGTCTCCAGCGTGCCGCCTCTGCAGATACATTAAGACCTATTGATTGGTCTCCGGGGCTGACGCTTTTGTCGAGGACCTGTTTGCCGTATTGATCCGAGGTAGCCTGACACACCATGACAACGAGCCCTGTTGAGCCAATGGGATGTGAGGGGGTGGGACTAAAATTAGGGTCCATTTCACTAGAGAATGAAGAGGGATTGAGTGGAATTGAGTCTCAAGTGAGACTGTGTTTAGGAGAGACTTGAGTTTATAAAGACTTCTGTACATTTGTGTAACTACTCCAGGGAACTCGAAGGCTGTAAAAGTGAGTAATAGGAAAAGAGAAATCAGGCTGCCTGTAAAATCAAGGGTAGGATGAAACGCCGCAAAAAAAGAAAAAAAGAAAAAGAAAAACTCCTCGTTAAGTGACACTGCGCCAAAACTCATAAACAGTTATGGTTAAGTCTGAAAAGTAAGTTAGCATTCGATTGAGTGTTCAGTGTTCACGGCTCATCCGATGACCTCGTTGCTTCGAGATAACAGTGAACGCTTGATGAGGGGCGTTATGTTAACCAAACGGAAAACTGGACAACTCATATAAACCTAAAGCTTTTAGCAAAGTTTTATGAATATCATTACTCACCTGTTTAGTCATGGAGTCTATCAACCGTACAAACAGGTCCTGCTCTGTCCTGATTCCTGTTGAATATATTTGGTTGGTTACAAAAATTATTAGCACAAAAGAAAAACATTTTGAAAATTTGTATTGTGTGGATGGTCTTTGTAGATATCAAACCATCTGTTTTGAGTTTTACGATACACACTAAAGTTGCAAAACATGTATGCTTGATGGTACCACCCCAGCAACAAGCAAAGGAACAGTTTGGTATCCATTTTAGTTCTAAGAGTATGCTGGTTTTTATAACTATCAGAACTCAATAATTAGAATAATAACCTTGATATTGGCAGAAAAAATGTGGAGGCTTGGTTAGGTTTCTGATTTCTGGGCTTGCTTAGTCGCAAATCTGAGAACCATTTGGGGCGGGAAGGCTAGGGGCATCTTTTGTATCTGTAGTATGTATTTTTTAAGTTGGAATCTAGGTCCAATTATGTGGCTTAAATGTTTATTTTTTAAACATTTTCAGGTAAAAGATCTATACTAAAGGTAAAAAAAAAAAGTAAAATTTTTAAGAGGGTTTAAAAGTTTAAGTAGGGGTATGTTTATGAGTTTAAGTAGGGGTATGTTCAGTTTCATAGTGTATACTTCTCCAGGGTCAATTACTACACCAAGCCCGTTGGTTTCTTTCTCCGTGAACGTAGGATACACTGGTTAAACATTTCAGTAACACGACTCAACATTCCCCAGCAAATTAAAATTAAGTAAGTAAGCATTTAGCAAAATAAATAAATAAATAATAATAATAATAATAATAATAATAATAATTTGCTCCTAATGGAACATTTCAGCCATTTCAGAAAAACAAATTTGCCATAGTATCCCACATGGAGTGTGCAACGTTTTGCTCGTCATGCTGCTTGGGCTGTTCATTAGCCCCCCAAACACACACACACACACATACACACACACACACACACACACTTAGCGAATCCAAACAAGGACCAACGCTGCAGTTAATCAAATAAATGTATTATTTATAGCGTTCCTGTCTTAAACCTGCGAGAGACGGAGCTTTCCTGCCCCTCACTGTCTCTCCGCACGCATCCACGGGCAAACTGCATATCCATCTTTACTGTTATTAGCATCACTCCACAGAGAAAAGCAGGTGGATGGGGCAGGGTTGGAGGTGGGTGAGGGGAAGAAAGGCATGCTGGGAAGGCGACCCATGGGCTAATCTCTCAGCAGGATTGTGTAATTGACATTCACATGGGATATACATACATACATACATACACATATATATATACACACACACACACACACACACACACACACATATATATATATATATATATATATATATATATATATATATATATATATATATATATATATATATATATATATATATACATAAAATTTAAAAATGAAAGCACAAAAGACAGAAACACTTCTGCAGTGGCATACCGAATACCATGCTGAATTTAAAAAGGTGCTCGAGAACAGAGGAAGGGGACAGATGTGAATGAAATCATCCCAGCATAAACAGATGGGATCCTCAATATTCTTCCAGATGTGCAAAGACATAAAGTCGGGCGCAAAAGCCCAAAACCGCTACCGAGAACTGTTTTATCGCATCAGTTATTTAGAAAATCATATTTCTCAACAAAAACTTTGAACTTGTATAAAGTCCAAAGCAATATGTGTGAAGTATAATATAAATTATTTGGAATAATTAAGACAATGAATTGTATGTGTTAGGAGAATAAATGTGTAAGAAAGAATTTTTAGATAGATAGATAGGCAGATAGATAGATAGATAGATAGATAGATAGATAGATAGATAGATAGATAGATAGATAGACAAAATAAAACAACCTAATTCAATAAATAAATAAATGCAAAGTGAATACACAGGTAGATTTTAGTTTCATAAGAACATTGTTCAAACCGCTTGAAAATGAAAGAAAATGTTTCTGGGTGTTTTTGTTTGTTTGTTTGTTTGTTTGTTTATTTGTTTTTTCAACATTGACTAAATGTTCAGTCGCCTTAACTGGTGGGTTTGGTGGTTTCTTACCATTACTGTAGAGGAGCTGTAACCTGTAGTGGATGCCATTGTTGGTCTTTTCACCGTTATATTCCTAAAACAGGAGAAGAATGAAATGGACAAAAAAGATGTCAGAATGGACAAAAAAGAAGATAAGTCCAAGACAGACCCATATACACACGTATAAAATGGCTTAAACCATTTTAGGCCTGATGCTAGCATGGGTTAACTCTCTGAATCGCAATAACCATCGTATTTAGGAATACTTCTAAACTGAATAATTACACATTATAATTAACACAGCTCTTTTTTTGTGGTTTGTACAGATATATAAATTAGATAGAAACACTAATACAGCCCCTTGATGTTTTTATGATTTTTTTTGCAAACTTGCTTTTTCAGACTTAGCTTTTTCACCAGGCCAATTTCAACCACAGTTTAATGTATTTCCATATCATTGGAAGAGCCCTAATTCCAGCGTGTTTGGAAGTCCACAAGTTGTCTTAGTTAGGCCTAGTTTTCTTCTGACTGTCAATAAGTGCAACGTTGGCCAAATAGAGGCAGTCAGCACTCTTCTCCAAGCACAGAATCACCCTCACCTTCACTAATTAATCACACGATTGGCGTAGATCTGGGTAATGAGGTGGGAACTGTCCATTATTATATTATGATGGACTCTGAACATGTGCATATAACCACCTGGTAGCGGTATAAAAACATTATACATGGTATGTTTAGGTCAGGGGTCATGAACCAAGGGATTACAGTATTTCAGAAGACATGAGATTAGCTAAAGACGTTACGTCAGAAAGGAGAGAGCTTTCACAGATTTTTCATTTTATTTTCCTTTTCTGGGCTATTAGAAAACTGACAACATGGCTTGTTTAAAGAAAAGTTGATGATGAACTTGACGATGTTGATTGTAGACGCCGTTCATTCGTGTTGCTTATTCACAGTTCGAGGTGAGTCCGAGGTGAAGAAAATACCTAATACGTGACCCCTAGACTGTAATCTTTACATGATTTGTGAAAGATGTACAAAAATCTATGCAAATGTGACCCTGTGCTGCTTCCTCTCATTCTCTCTCTCTCTCTCTCTCATTGCCAAGATTTGTGGTGATGTCTTGGCAGAGTCCCAGACCGAGCAGGAGAGGAGGTGTGTGTGTGTGTGTGTGTGTGTGTGTGTGTGTGTGTGTGTGTGTGTGTTGGGGGTCGTATCGGGGGTCGAGGCGGAGGTGAACAGACAGTGAGGACGGACGAGTGACCGTGCCAGCTGGACACTGTCCCGCCCCAAGCCGGGGGCGGAGCTGTTCCCTGTAACCTTTTTACCGATAACAACACACACGCGCTCAGACACAAACACATACGCACGCGCACAGCAGGCCTAGCAGGACTACCTCCTGACACACACAACACACACACTGCGAGGTTGGCAGGACCAGAGGGTGAGGAGGCGACAGTTAATCATTCGGTCATTGACAGAAGACTAAAATCTCACACACACACACACAAACACACAGAGTTCAATAATATGAGGGCTGATTTTAAGATTTTGAAAAAATTAATAAAAGTAATAAAGCAATGTATTTGACAAATGTTATAAAACACAACTATTTGCTTTCCTTTCCATTTTTTTTGCATGTGTGTGTGTGTGTGTGTTTTTATGAGTCGGGTCTCTTTACTGCCCCCTACAGGCATGCTTAGGTATTTCAACATCGAACACTGGCATAAAACATTCAGAAAGGAGACACAAGGGCTGAAGAAATCACCTTCATACATCTGTTTTTGTTTATTCATTATAGCAAGCCTAATCTCTACATGTTTTTAATGTCAAATAGTGTGCAATGGATATAATTTGTGTTATTACACAGTTATAACCGTGTAATTAACCATGTAATGTTAATAGATGTGTATTAATCCTAATAATAATCCCTTTTTAATAATCCCTATTAAATACATTAAAATATTTAGAATAAAGTCTAATCAGCGACTTTACTTAGGGACCACTCACTTTGTCTTTCTCCACAAAGTCAACGTAGGATGTCCTCTCGATTTCCACCGGCTGCCCCTGCCGATCGTACAGCGCCAACACAAAGTGGAAGAAGTTGGATTTGCGCAGGTTGGAGGGAGGCTGCTTCTCGTAGTGAGCTCGGGCCAAACCGACACCGCTGTACAGAGATAAGAAGAGAAGAAAAGAGACGAGAAGAGAAGAGATGAGATCAGTTTTGGCTCTCATTCTTCATTCTTTTATCATTCTTCACCAAGAAAACGGATGGACATTACGGGATGAACAACACCAGAAATATTCTGACAGGATTTCTTTCTTTGGCTTGTACTGCATCTGACCCGTGTGTGTGTGTGTATGTTTGTGTGAGTGTGTGTGTATGCAGGAATATTGTAGACTCCATCTGATGCTGGACATTTTGGCAGCCTCTCCTTTACACTAACCCTATCAATCATATGCATCTCTCCATGGCTTGACCAATAGGAAGCCCTGATCAGGTCATATGTGCTCGCATAATTATCCATTCATGCACCAGAAGGAGGCCTAGGGGTGGGGGGGTTCGTTGGGTTCGGGTTGCAGGGTGTTTCACAGCCTCACACCTATTGCACCCGATCAACCCTGTCAATCACTTGGTGTGTACATGCAGAGAGAGAGAGAGAGAGAGAGAGAGAGAGAGAAAGAGAGAGAGAGAAAGAGAGAGAGAGAGAGAGAGAGAGAGAGAGAGAGAGAGAGAGAGAGAAAGAGAGAGAGAGAAAGAGAGAGAGAGAGAGAGAGAGAGAGAGAGATAGTATGAAGACATAGAAAGAAAATAAAGAATTGAGCAGGCAGATAGACAGACAGATAGATAGGCAGCTAGATAGATAGATAGATAGATAGATAGATAGATAGATAGATAGATAGACAGACAGACAGACAGACAGATGGAGAGATAGCTATTCTGTGGAAACCCCTTAAAGGTTTGATTTAGAACCACACAACAAGTAGAAACCTTTTAGAAGGCTTTCATTATCCAAAGAACCCTTCAAGAAACCTTTTTTCTAAGAGTGTAAAACTTGTCTCACTCACTTATACAGGTATTATATGCTAGCTTTTCATCAAAAAAGGTTCTTTAAGTGATTGTTGAACAATTACTGCATGGAGAACCGAATAACTGTCATAATTTTAGAACTGTCATAAAATATAAATAAATGTGTGATTTGTACAATTTGAACATTAATCTACTCTTATCTCCTTATCACTCACTACAGACTACATCCAACAGAACTAACACACAATTAGAATATAGAAATTAACACACACACACACACACACACACACACACACACACACACACACACACACACACTCTCTCTCTCTCTCTCTCACTCCCGACACTTTGATCTTTATGTGCACCCATCGACATGGAAACCTCATTAAAGTTATTATTTTAATTATAGTAATTGCTGCTACATCCACTTCAGCAGTAGAGTGACAGGTGAGAGGTCGTATACACACACACATACACACAAACACACATACACACACACACTCACTCACACAGTAACTTACATGCTCACTTGTGACACACATTCTGATACACTCTCTCTCTCTCTCTCTCTTTCACACACACACACACAAACACACAAACACACACACACACACACACAGCTGCATTAATGTGAGGGGAGAGAGCACAGTAGAGCAGCAGTCAACAGGAGTTCAAAAAACAACAACATCATCATCAACAACAACAACAGAAACACACACACACGTATAAACTTGTGTTTAAATTACAGAGATTTTCAGAGTATATCAAAGCGAAATAAATCTGTTATTTATGCAAAATACTGAAGTTGGTATGTCTGTCTATGTGTGTGTGTCTTCAGTATATGACATACAGCTGTATCAGTAATAGTGTGTGTCTGTCAAGGATTAAAATAAAATAAGAAATAAACAGACAGACAGACAGACAGACAGATAGATAGATAAGAAAAGAAAGAAAGAAAAAAAGAAGGCCGAACGGACTAACACATGGATAGAGAGCGAGAAAAGAAAAAGTATACAGTATCTCACAAAAGTGAGTACACCCCTCACATTTTTGTAAATATTTGATTATATCTTTTCATGTGACAACACTGAAGAAATGACACTTTGCTACAATGTAAAGTAGTGAGTGTACAGCTTGTGTAACAGTGTAAATTTGCTGTCCGCTCAAAATAACTCAACATACAGCCATTAATGTCTAAACCACTGGCAACAAAAGTGAGTACACCCCTAAGTGAAAATGTCCAAATTGGGCCCAATTAGCCATTTTCCCTCCCCAGTGTCATGTGACTTGTTAGTGTTACAAGGTCTCAGGTGTGAATGGGGAGCAGGTGTGTTAAATTTGGTGTCATCGCTCTCACACTCCCTCATACTGGTCACTGGAAGTTCAACATGGCACCTCATGGCAAAGAACTCTCTGAGGATCTGAAAAAAAGAATTGTTGTTCTACATAAAGATGGCCTAGGCTATAAGAAGATTGCCAAGACCCTGACACTGAGCTGCAGCACGGTGGCCAAGACCATACAGCGGTTTAACAGGACAGGTTCCACTCAGAACAGGCCTCGCCATGGTCGACCAAAGAAGTTGAGTGCACGTACTCAGCGTCATATCCAGAGGTTGTCTTTGGGAAATAGAGGTATGAGTGCTGCCAGCATTGCTGCAGAGGTTGAAGGGGTGGGGGTCAGCCTGTCAGTGCTCAGACCATACGCCGCACACTGCATCAAATTGGTCTGCATGGCTGTCGTCCCAGAAGGAAGCCTCTTCTAAAGATGATGCACAAGAAAGCCCGCAAACAGTTTGCTGAAGACAAGCAGACTAAGGACATGGATTACTGGAACCATGTCCTGTGGTCTGATGAGACCAAGATAAACTTATTTGGTTCAGATGGTGTCAAGCGTGTGTGGTGGCAACCAGGTGAGGAGTACAAAGACAAGTGTGTCTTGCCTACAGTCAAGCATGGTGGTGGGAGTGTCATGGTCTGGGGCTGCATGAGTGCTGCCGGCACTGGGGAGCTACAGTTCATTGAGGGAGACATGAATGCCAACATGTACTGTGACATACTGAAGCAGAGCATGATCCCCTCCCTTCGGAGACTGGGCCACAGGGCAGTATTCCAGCATGATAACAACCACTGCCTTGCTAAAGAAGCTGAGGGTGAAGGTGATGGACTGGCCAAGCATGTCTCCAGACCTAAACCCTATTGAGCATCTGTGGGGCATCCTCAAACAGAAGGTGGAGGAGCACAAGGTCTCAACATCCACCAGCTCCGTGATGTCGTCATGGAGGAGTGGAAGAGGACTCCAGTGGCAACCTGTGAAGCTCTGGTGAACTCCATGCCCAAGAGGGTTAAGGCAGTGCCGGAAAATAATTTGGACATTTTCACTTAGGGGTGTACACACTTTTGTTGCCAGTGGTTTAGTCATTAATGGCTGTGTGTTGAGTTATTTTGAGGGGACAGCAAATTTACACTGTTATACAAGCTGTACACTCACTACTTTACATTGTAGCAAAGTGTCATTTCTTCAGTGTTGTCACATGAAAAGATATAATCAAATATTTATAAAAATGTGAGGGGTGTACTTACTTTTGTGAGATACTGTACATATACAGCTGCATCAGCAACAGTATGTATCTTTGAAATAAAGAAAGAAAGAAAGCATAACTGCAGTTTGTCTGTCTTGTTTAGTTTGACTGGTAACAGTATGTGTGTGTGTGTGTGTGTGTGTGTGTCTCTCTCTCTCTCTCTCTCTCTCTCTCTCTCTCTCTCTCTCTCTCTCTCTCTCTGTAGTCCTGCCCTCTGTTTACACAAATATGATGCAAGAATAGAGATGATCCGTTCTGGCACAGAGCCATCACACTGATATGAACAATAATCGTAGATCTGCCTAGGTCTTGCTCTATTTCTCTGGGGTGGTTTTCTCTCGCTCCTGTTCTTTCCTCTCTTCTCTCCTCTTTTCTTTCCTCTCTTCTCTCCTCTTTTCTCTCTGCTTTAATGTTTCCTGAGTCTGACCTCACTTTGACTCTGTGGATAAATCATGTGAGTCTTCTGAAATAATGCTAATCTCAATACATTTACAGAAGCAAAAGATTCAATATAATATGTTGTGTTGACACAGCGTGACACTGTACAAAGCTCTGATTGGTTGAGGTGAGACTAAGGAGCGGGGCAAGCTCTGTAACTCACAGCCTCACTCATTTCAGTTAGGCTCTGCTAATCACTGATACTGTGTCTCAATTAAATAGCACTTTGTTAAACTTTTTTGGGAAACTGGAAATTTATACACATAAAGAGACCGGATTGTTTTTTTTTTAAGATTATATTTATATTTTATACTGTTATATTTTTTTGTTACGTAAGTGACTTCTGTGTAAAAGACTGACTTTTACTTTACTCAATGTTTCAGTAGCGGGTTTGAAAAAGAAAAATGTCTAAATAATAATGATGAAAATAATAAAATATGTACGCTCCTGATTTCTGACCACCCAGTTTAAGAATTTAACTTCATTTAATTTAAACCAGTTAATAAATCAAAAAATATTTAATAAAATTTATTTTTAATTCCACGAATGTTCAAAATGGAGTATAAGGCGCTCCGTAGTGGTACAACTATCTAAAGTTTTGATGAGTGATACGAGCTTGGTTGTAAAAGCGTAATTGCAAAATGGAGTAATAAAGTGTCATAAAATAAAAATTTTATATATATATATATATATATATATATATATATATATATATATATATATATATATATATGAAAACTTTAAACATATAGTATTTTTATAAATAACAAATACATTTGTTTTATTTTATTTCTAAACATATTACATCTGTAAATACTCTATATAATTGTATAAATAAGTGTATATTATTTATAATTATTTATGATATAATCATAAAATATATCTATAAATAATGAATACCAAAAAATGTACAAATATTTTTTTCTTCAGCGTGTTTCCACATCCTGGAAATACAAATGTTCCAAGCACGCACACACACACACAGAGAGAGAGAGAGAGAGAGAGAGAGAGAGAGAGAGAGAGAGAGAAATCCAAATGGCAGTTCATCATGAGCTCAGTTCTGGAAGATACTGCATGACGAGGACAAAATATAAAGCACAAAAAGTAATATAAAATCCATATAAAAAAGTCCACACACACACACAAACACACACGCTATCTCTCTCTCGCTCTCTCTCAGCCAGCTGACAGCACCGTCAGAAATGTCAGAAACGTAATACACCAGTTCCATATCCACAGCAGTGTGTTAGCGGTGTGAGCGCTCCCGGCTAACGGCTAATTTGGTGGTAATTGCAGCGAGATGAGCACGAACTGCATTCAGGCCCGGAGCTGCTCTGTTAAATTACACAAAAGTGTTTCACACGCTAAACACATGAAATTGAAAATGTGATGGCATGAGGACTTCAATGTTTACCCATGAGGGGTTTAACAATAATTACGCTCGTGTGTGACAAGTTTTCACGCCGTGTGTGCGTGTTAATTCCTCCACACACTCGCTGTCAGAGCCGGACCTCTGACTGAGAGCTCAATAATATCCAAATGAAGGGGTGTGTGTGTGTGTGTGTGTGTGTGTGTGTGTGTGTGTGTGTGTGTGTGTGTGTGTGTGTATGGTGTCATAGAATGTGTGTACGAGTGTGTATTTGCGTTATTGTGCAATTGTGTATTGTGTAATTCAAATCCGAAAGCAGTTTACTAGTAACGCTACCAAACACTACGCTAATTATTGTATTATGCCATTAGCCAAGATTGCTAACAAGCAAGCTAACACTACACTAACTATTATGTTCTGTATTTAAAGCCAGGCTAGTAAAATACCTCACATTTTGGCTAATTATTATGTTGTGGAATTAAAATTCTGAGCTACTTCACTAGTACGTTAGCAAGCATTAAGGTAATTGTTATAGCTAAAATATGCTAGCAATGATATTCTGCACCTGAAACTAGTCGCCACTTTGCTTAAATAGCTAACATTATGCTGATTGTTATATTATTCTGTTGAGCTAGTTTGCTAGCAGGCAAACACTAACATTAAAATTAACATTAACATTATGCTAGCTGGTATATTAAAAGTGCAAGCAATCCAGCTCATATCAGCTGAACTTCTGAGGTAATGTGTGTGTTTGCTGTTTTCCTTTGGTTTGTTGTAGCTGCACCTGCCACACACACACACACACAGACACACACACACACATACACACACACACACACACACACACACACACACACACTTCCAAATATCATTAGCAGGCTACAGCTCAAGCTGTTAGTCGGTCACCTGTATGTTTCTAATGGAGTATTATGGAGGCAGCTGGAGGGAAACACTTGTTCCTACCATGTTACATGCCTGCACTCGCCTCTGTTTAACAGGTGTCAGACGAAAAGGTGACAGAGTGTGTGTTTTTAACATTTCCTGGTCATTTGTGTTGCGCATGTTTTACATTAAGTAAAAGACGGATTAACGAAACGCTTAATAATCAGGCCTTTCTGATAGGTCAGCTGTAATATTTCCCAGACGTCCTGGTTTTCTGACTGAGCCAATGAAGCATGTTCTGATTTTTTTTGTTGTTGTTGTTTTGTCATGTGGCAACACTAATTTAAGACATTAAGCTAAAAGCACAGTCTTGAGCTTATAACATTACCACCGTTAGCTAGTTTGCCAGAAATCTTGGTAAGCTCCTTAATATCAGCTAAGCTTTAGCTACACATTAGCATGGTGATAGATGCTAGCTTGTCACACTACTAAAAACTAGTATTTTAAAATACTGTATAAGTTTTGTATCTTATGCAAGTAGAAAGAATGTCCATCCATCCATCCATTTTCTGTACCGCTTATCCTACGGAAAACAGGATATTTAGCTTATCCAACAGGGTTGCAGGGAACCTGGAGAGTATCTCAGGGAGCATGAGGCACAAGGTGGGGTACACCCTGGACAGGGTTCCAATCCATTGCAGGGCACAATCTCATACACACTCACGCACCCATTTATATGCTACAGACACTTTGGACATGCCAATCAGTCTACAATGCATGTCTTTGGACTGGGGGAGGAAACCGGAGTACCCGGAAGAAACCCCTGCAGTACGGGGAGGACATGCAAATTCCGCACACACAGGGCCATGATGGAAATGAAACCCTCAACCCTGGAGGTGTGAGGCGAACATGTTAACCGCTAAGCCACCGTACACCCGCTGTAAAAAAGAATGGAACGTGGTAAAACATTTGTTTAGCTTTAACGTCATATAGTCAACATTTTGCGATAGAAAATGTCTCAGGTAGCCTACGGTTACTGTCTATCTGTATTAGTGTGTAAAAAAAACAGTCCAGAAATGAAAAATATACCCTGGATTTTTCATATTATGTTTCTTTTTTTGCAAGTCTAACAATCTTTAAGACATTGTAGTTGGCCTGTAGTTCTACTTCTTCTTTTTATTATTATTATTATTATTATTATTATTATTATTATTATTTGCTCTAGATACCTCAGGGACCTATTTTCAAAATGTCCGCTGCTTCACATAGCTTGTCCAACAGCCTAAACTTAGCGAGTTGATGTTTGCAACAAAAATCAGCTAGCTAATTTTCCTAATGCTACATGTTATAATACACACACAAGCTAATGCTAGTTGCTCCTGTAACTTTAAGAAATACAACTTTTACACAGATCTTTAGACAATGTAAAATCTTGCTAGAAAACTTTTTTATTTGTTCTATATTTATTCTATATTCAATTTTAATCGGCTTCTCGTTGGTGTGTGTGTACTGATAACATCAGCTGGCTTGATCTTAAAATTTTATATCTATGGTGGAAACACTGATAATCTGATAAGCTGATAATCACTGTTAAACACTTTCCTCAGGAGAAATATTGCCCGACCCTACACCTTGAGGAGAGCTACATTCATGCCTGGTGGTACGCTCAGACAATGGTTTGGTATCCATAGAAACCAATCAGAACCTTAATGTGTTAACCAAAGCAAACTGAGTCTTAAAATGTGCCGACTATTTTCTTAATACACTCAGCTACACCAATCACTCTCTAAGTAGGGTCTGGGGAACCCCAGGGATCCGTGAAGCATAGTCAGAGTGTCTGTGATTTGTATTCTTTTTTTTTTTTTCTTTTTTTTTGTGGTGGAAATCACCTCCCACATTATGAAAGTCATTATATTTAGGGGTCCAAGCACCAAACTAATGACCT
This sequence comes from Ictalurus punctatus, assembly GCF_001660625.3. NCBI lineage: Eukaryota > Metazoa > Chordata > Actinopteri > Siluriformes > Ictaluridae > Ictalurus > Ictalurus punctatus. The sequence goes on along the minus strand of NC_030417.2, from coordinate 18,090,517 downwards.
AATGTGTTTTTTCAGTGGAATGTTCAGGAAAGTATTACTTGAAGAAAAAAAATGTTTATAGCGAATAATGTTCATGAAATAAATTCCTACTTAGGTGTGTAAGTGAAATATATTTTACAGTTAAAGAGGTTGGCTGCAAACGGTTTAAGAAACACTGGGTTACACCAAAGTCGCATGAGTAGGCAAAATAACAGCACTTTGCTTCGGTTCAAAGAAAGCAACAAAGTCAAGTACCATGTGTGTGGGTTTTTGTTGTTGTTGTTGTTGTTGTTTTACAAATGCTTTTCATTTATGCAGACTAATGAAGCATGTAATAAGCTGCCCGCTCTCTTAATGTGCTATTTGATACTAATGGACATATTTCTTACTGTATACTGTTTGTTCGGCTGCACAAGTGAGCAAACACACATGAAGTCAACGTTTGTATGACATAGATTTCATGTGCAGTGAGCTTTTTTTGAAGACTGTTGTGTTGTGATACAAGATGTCATGTTTAATATGGTCCTAAAAACGAGATTAAACTGGTATTCAAATGGACCAACAGCAGCGTCTTTTAACGGGCGAATTTATGTCTGATTTAATAACAGTGGGAAATGGGCTCTATTAGCGTGTCCATTCAGAGGTTCAGCTCTACTCGACGTCCCAGCTTCCTGTCCTAGTGTCTCACGTACAGTAGACTTCGCCTACGTTGCAGGTATACGTCCATTTTTCAGACAGGGTAAAGAGATGGCGGCTGGACACTCTAACGAATTTGTCCTGAATCGCGATTTCTCGTTCTTTCTGTGTCCCTGTGTCGTTCCTGCTCTAAACCCCAGGGTCTGGACTTCATTAGGTCCAAACCCTTCCTACCCTCCACCACCTCCACCTCCTCCTTCGCCTTGTAGACAGAACAGAGGCGATATAATTCACTTTGCCAGGTTTTACAGTGTGGGGTAGGGGACTAGAGAAGGGTCAAGTGAAAGAGTGAAATCTGTTCCCCAGCTGTGTGCTCACCCCGCAGCCTAAAAAACAGAATGAGAGAGAGAGAGAGAGAGAGAGAGAGAGAGAGAGAGGGTGATACTTGGGGGAAAATAACCCCCCTGCCGAGACAGTCTATTGAAATTGCTCTGTCTGTCTCCACCTTTCCTTCCATCAAGACTAATCCAGTTTGCATCAGATTCCTGAGTAAACCGCCCTCACACGTTGAACACAGTATGTCAACACACACACGCATGCACACACACACACACACACACACACACACACACACTATATATATATATGTCTAAATGTACGCGCTGCTTAGAAGCTCCACAATCCCAACCCTGAACCCAAAACACCATAAATAAATCTTTTCTTTCGGCATCTCAGTTCTTTTCTCGTGAACGAGGACTCGCTCTCTAATCTGCACTTCCTCTCCAAGCAGCTCATCAGCACCTCAGAGGAGTGTAAAACCACACCTGTACCTCACACACGGCAGTCTTGACAGCACCAAGCACAAAGTGTTGCTCAGTCGTTCATTCATTCATTTCTAATTAAAAATAAAATCAAGTCTGGAAGATCTTTTGTAATCGTCCACATATTAATTAATTAATAGTCCTCTCAATATAGTGGACTCCTTAATTGTTATTATTATTATTATTATTACTGTTATTATTAGTATTATTATTGTTGCTGTATTTGTTGTTGTTATTATTATTGTTGTTTTTATTATTATTATTTAGTCATTCTTGATGTGCATTACCTAATTATGACCTAATAGGCTATAATAAAAGGTAATTTGATTATTTAATTGTAAAAACCTTTATCTAGCATCTAAATAATGATTTTCTTTCTCCTAAACTCTTCATAAATCATAAATCTCCTGCTCATAAATATTTATTATGATTCATATAATATGTTTTTTAAACTCATGTTGGATTAATATAAGTTGGGACTTCTAATGCATATGTGCAAGTAATCAAAAGGCAATAAATAAAGCAAATGTCTCAGAAACTGGTTTGTTCTTGAATATAAATATAAATGCTCCCGTGGAATAGTTCATTTATTCAGTGTTGTTGTTGTTGTTGTTGTTGTTGTTGTTTTACCCATATATCCGGCATATGATATCAATTAACGCATTTGAATATTTTAACATATTTTAATAACATCCAATACAATAAAAACAGCTCTAAATGTAAAACTTGTGTATTTTGGATTTTTACTGTTGTACTTGTAATATTAAACACACATTAACTCAAAAGAAAAGTGCACGTAAGGATGACAATAACGCACGACTGCTAAAAGCGAAATTCGTTCATTTTTCGCGCAATGTACTTTTTGTGCAGAGTCTTTTCGTGTAGAAATGTTGCGTGCAACTTTTTAGAAGCGTTTTTATAAATGTCGTGAAAGTGTGTGTCGTTCCACCTGATGCGCTCAGAGAGCCTTTGTGCAATCAGATGCAATTTCATTTAGGAATCATTCCATAATTGCACATAATGTGCAAGGTTTATGAACTTTCTCTGCATAGGTCAACAATTTGCAAGGAAAACTGAAATAATGAATCTGCTACGCGCGTGACGCGATTAATCCGAAATGCTGCTGTCGGATTGTACATAATGATTTGTCTGATATAACGTCTGATAGGCTATAATCCATGCGCTCCCGTAATTTAGTTACATTTGGAACAATTTCCTGACACTGCAGTTAAGTGCGTGAATATTTGAAGGACCACCTGTGTGCACGAGACTACATGCTCAAGGCTGTAAATGAAAAATAATCATAATAATAATAAATAAACTAACTTCGCGTTTTGTTTTGCCATGCACAAAGCAAGAAGGATAAACATCTCTGCATTCAAAATAATCTGCTTTTAATTTTAAAAAAATGCTATATAAACTAGATCCTTAATTCAGCCATTTCTTATATTTGACAAGCTCTTTCTCTCCTGTACTTCAATTACAGCTCAGTACAGTATTTTCAATATTATATATATATATATATATATATATATATATATATATATATATATATATATATATATAAACTCACGTGCTGTGAGTTTTAAACGCATTAACGCTATAGGCCTATTGATGCCTCAAAATCCGGGTTTTATTATTATTCTTTCTGTTATTGTTGCTGTTGTTATTTCCCCTGCTGCAACACAAGGTGAACGCTCACGCGCTTCTGATCCAGCACGCGCGTCTTTTTAAAACTCCATCTGTGTTTAATCATTCTGCTCGCGCTTATTACTGAACATGTTAGCGCTCTAACATTTTCAGAACACACTTTAGTGTTTTTTATAATGTATAAACGTGCTATAATGACAAGCTCGTATTAGTGCGTGCAATGCCGTGTGTTCAGTCAGGAACTGTGTGTTTTAGAGAACATTTGCAACAAGCTTCTTTTTTATTTTATTTTATTTTTTATTTTTTTTTGCAGCATGCAACAATTTTTATGACTCGGTAAGTTGAAGGAAGTTTTGCATGTGTGCACGGACTCTATCTGGTATCCTCATGGAGAAAGTTTTGGATGTCTTTTTTTTTTTTTTTACGCACTGTCTGTGGATGCATACGCTCGTGCACTACTACAGCATTACAACTCCTGCAGATAGCCAACAGCTTGCTTTAAACGGATGTGATGCATGGAGTATGGTCACCCAAAAAGCGTGGTGCATGTCCATCTATCCCTACAAACCAAACCACACACATACACACACACACACACACACACACACACACACACACACACACAAAATATATGTGATGTCTCACCTTTGTGCAGCCGTGTTGGCGTCCAGTATCCCGGCGCTCTGCATCCAAGAGCGCACCGGAGTCATGCCGCTGGCGAGCGGCTCTTCCTTCATGGTGAGCGCTCCCCGCGGGAGACCGTCCTGGATGGAAAACATGAAAACGGCCCTCGAAAACCGGCTAATCGAGCGGAATAATTAAAAAAAAAAAAAAAAAAAAAAAAAAAAAAAAAAGATGAAGAAGAAGAAAAAAAGAAAAGAAATCCTCCGGATTAGCTAGTAATAAAGAAAACAACAACAACCAACTGAAAGGGAGGAGGCAAAAAGAGATAAGCGACCAAAAAAAGTGTCAACAAGGGTCCTTATCCTCTCCAAAGGGGTCCTTGATGAAGGCGCGCGAGCGCTCCGTATCCCACCGGGTTGCTCCTCTCTTATTTTAGATTCCCAATAATAAACCTCGCAAGTTCAAGATGAAACCGGTGTGTGCGTGTTTGCGCGTTTGTGTGTAAGAGTATGAGTGCGTGTGCGTGCGTGTGTGTCTAGTTAAAAGGGGGAGGAGAGAGCTCGCCAAGCATCTCAAAGGAGAAAAGCACCGGATCAAGGCGAAGCGTCTGTCTGCTCGATAAGTTGCTCAGAAGAAGCAGAAAAGAAGCGAGCAAACGCGCGCGCGGATGAAAAAGCGGGATGAAAAACGGACGCTCATGCTTCAAAAAAAAAGCGAGAGAGTGCGAGAGAGAGAGAGAGAGAGAGAGAGAGAAAGTAACAAATGCAATGATTAGCGAGCGAACAAGAGGGAGGGATGGAGCAGGGAAGGCTTCGCGCGCGCTCCCCGGGGAGAAGGCGGATTGGGTAAGAAATCTCACTCCTTCTCCTCCCTCTCCTCCCTCCTTCCTCCTTCCTCTCCTCCCCTCCATCCGTCTCTTTACGGCTCCTGAGTCCCCGCGGACACGAGCGCACCTTCTCACCGGAGCTGGGCGGGACCCTAGCCAGAAAGGGGGCGTGGTTTAGGGCCTTAAAATGAGAGCTTATTTGCATATTGGAGGTGTGGGCGTGATCTGATTGGCGTCGCAGTTGAAAGCTGTGCAGAACTGCGTGGTGCCAGGAGTAGCGTAGGAGCACTTTAGTACTGTAGATTCATTTGGGCTATTATTATTATTATAATTATTATTATTATTATTATTATTATTATTATTATTAAAGATCACTGTTAGTCTGTAGTATCAGTTCAGCGCTGAGAATATTTCCCATAGCCTGTACACATTTCTCAAATTCCCAAAGCTTGTACTGTAAATTATAATCTATTACAGCAAACATGGGATGGTGTGGATGGTGATGGAGGTTAAACAGGGGTTATAGGTACTAATGTGTGTGTGTGTGTGTGTGTGTGTGTGTGTGTGTGTGTGTGTGTGTGTGTGTGTGTGTCTGTCTAATAAATCTAATTCGTCCAAGTGCAATTATTTCAGTTAAACACACACTTTCAGTTAAACACATGCTTTATAAAACTGATAACTGATTAATTTGCTAAGGTAAAATATGTCATAATTTTTCATTTTAACTGCATAATAATAATAATAACAATAATAATAATAATAATAATAATAATAATAATAATAATAATAATAATAATACGAAGAGGAAGGAGAATTCTTTTGATACAATTTTTTGTTTGGTTTGGTTTGGTTTTGTTTGTATGTGAATCGCAATATCCATGATCATTTTAAACAATAACCTACACTATTAGGATCCTATTTGTAATTTATTCAGATCTACAACCTCTACTCGTTTTGTCCCCATTTGTGTTGACCTCGACATTTTTTTTGCCAAAATAAAATATTATATGTTATAAATTATAAAGAATCTTTTAAAAGATATATTTCTCTGTGTGAAAGAGCCGATGGAAGCGATCATCAGAAAAAGCAACGCGGATTTAAATATGAAATATTTATCAGAGGCTGAAAACGATCCCGAGGGCTTTCAGAACAGCCTTTCACATCGATTAGATCCTAAACGATACGATACTTCATAGATCTGGGAGAAGAAGGAAAAAATAGCATCAGATAAATTATTATTATTATTATTATTATTATTATTATTATTATTATTATTATTATTATTATTATTATTTCTAGAATAATTTAACGTTTGAATATCACCATCGTATTATTATTATTACTATTTTTTAAAATTATTTTTATTCTTGTTGTTATTGTTATTAGTCTATAATCAAGCTACTAACACGACGTTTTAAATGGTGTCTTTTTAAATCATACACACACACACACACACACACATGCACGCACACACACGCGCGCGCCGCATCGTAAAGAAAGAAGCGCTACTTTATTTGATATTTTTATTTTATTTTATGTTTTGTCACATTTACTGTATTTTCATGTGAATCCTGTTCATAATCGCAGCTGGTTCGATTTTTTTATCCTATACAGATTTTTTTATTTTTTTTATTTTTTTTAAATGTTGCTATATTGGAAAAATGACATTTATACATTTATATATCTCTCCAATCCTAACTACAGAAGACATCGTGTTTTTTTCTCTCTCTCTAAAGCTTCATTCTTCATAACAAAACACCACGTTTTGATTCTGTGATGGATGACAATGTCAATGAAATAGCTCCTGTTCTAAAAAAAAAAAAAATCTAACTCTTTTAACATGTAGCATCATTGCCTAAAGCATGATCATATTTTGGGCAGCAAATTTGGGTCTGAAGCGGGTGCTGGTCTAAATTGAAGGCTATGGATAACGTGTCGAAATGGGCTAGTAGGCAATTACACCTTCAAGAGTAATAATGTGCAGAAATACATGCTGTGATGTCTGTGAAATATAAAGCATGCTTCACTTGGGAAAGTTGTTCAGTTTGGGTGAAGTTTGGCCACAGTCCAAACCGCATGGCCCTAAATAAATAGCACACTACCCCCCACCCCCTCCATACCCCCCTTAACTAAAGCGCAAATCAAATGAATACACCGCTGATACTGACATTATAACATTCCGAACATGGGCTTGCTGCTTGCGTGAAAATAACGCATGCGTAGTGTATACGTGCTGGGTACACATACACCTTTTGTACCTTTTTATATATATTTATATCTTTCAGCTGGAAAGCTGTTCCAGCTATGTATAATACATTTTATATATAAGGTGTCAACAGTTCCAGGTGAAAGAGTTTAGCACATTGTTTTTCTGACAGTACACGTGATTGATACTCTTTATTAATCTTACAAATTACATGGAAGCACATTTTAATTTATTTTTTTTTAAACACCCGAAAACGGATAAAAAAAATACAAGAAGACGTATTGTGGCCTCTCCAAAGACAACCTGCTTTACACAATTATAAGCTTTAATGTATATTTGGACTCACAAAACATGAAAAACATTTTAAGCCTCCATTCTGGTCACATATAAGTTATAAAATGATGTTAAAAGCATAAATTGGATAAAATAAATTCATATATGCAACCAAAACAAGAAATTAAATTCTACGAAATGAGAACTAGATGAATAAACTCCTATTTGTTCCTTCAAGGGAGCCGTATGAGAGCGCTTTGCTGCCCCCTAGTGGACAATAATGTAACAACTCACTGGTTTTGTCCTATACTGTACGCTACAGGTTCCCTGTCGTGCACATCTTACTATTTTCCCTAACACATCTGATTCAAATAATCAGTTAATTATCAGCGCCTCCTGAGTTAAATCAAGTGTATTAGAGCAGGAAAACACTGACATTTGCAGGACAGGACAGGGGGTTCTCCGGGATCAGGGATAGGCTCATAATACTCCAAGATATTACTTGCTTTGACCTAAACATGTTATAAATGTGCTTTAATTTCGCAGTGCTACAGTTCATGATCACAAAGCGTTAGAAGTGTAAATACAGAGCAAACCTGGAGCAAAAGTTTAATTCAAAATTAAATCGAAAATCATATATTATAGAGAGTAATGTGGCGCACCCTGTCTTCTAAATAAAAAAGAAATTAGATTACAGATAGATAGATAGATAGATAGATAGATATGTTTTTATTGTGAATGGGTTTTGATAAATGTTAATGTTTAATGTACAGTTTAATGTTTTTACTAATATACAATACTGTCATTTTGTCTCCTAATTTAATATATAAACCATGTTGGGGTTTTTTTTGTTTTGTTTTTTTACCTTTGAATAAAAATGTATGGGATCATAACTAACATTTCCATCACTTTAACTGCCACAGTGTCTGTAAGTCTATGTATTATCATATGTGCTTATGTACTTTATGCTGTTGGTGTTTAATGTCACTTTTTCCTCCACTTGTGTAACTATGTACAGTATACTCCATAAAATAAACTCCAGATATTATCCAGATAAAAGTCTTTTATTTATATTTTTCCAGGTATTGATCAATTGTAGATGTCAGAATGTTTAGAATATATCAGCATGATCTTATGCAGAAAAAGAACAATGTCTTTATGAAGGGGAAACAAATTTAAGGGTTAAAATTAAAATACAAACATACAAACAGACAATTTGCTTCTAATTAGTGCTTTGGACATACATGCAAATTCTCCAACAGAAGAAATGGCTTTGATTATAAAGTAAAAAGCGGCACATGGTGTTCAATTGGAGAACAACATGATCTGTAAAAAAAAAAAAAAAACCCTAAAAGTTAACCTATGAGTGATTATTTGAAAATTATAGATTAAAAATAGATAACGATTAACATTATGTATTAACTAGAGGTAGAAAAGTAATTGTTACAGCACTGAAAGGAAAACTCCACCCTGAAACACGTTAAATATGTTTATTTCTTGTGTTTAGTGATTCTGGTGCTGATTTGTTGGTTGATGTGAATTTTTGTTATTCCTGTCAGGAGTTCGCGGTTGTCTGACACATTGATGTCACAGGGGGACATTTTTATCATTTTTAATATAAAATATTGAATACGTAGGTTATTTAGGATGGATTTTTAATTTAAGTATCATTTCAGGTGGTTTATACTTTTGCCTGAGATAAATTTTAAACTAGTACAAAGAACTCTGAACCATGAGAACCTTATATTTTCATGTTGACTGAGGTAATATTCAGGTTTCAGAAAACTTAAACTAACATCGTGGTTACATTGTTCACATGAACAGCTCACTCTTGTCACATTTATTACTTCATGGCAAGAAATTTTCAGAAAAATTCACATACAGTGACACAACCCACAGAATGTAGCTTAGTGGTCAATGCTAAGAGTGTAATTTTATCCGCTCGGAGACTTAGATTCATTTTTTATCCAAGATATCTGAGGGAAATGTTGATGTTTCTGATATGTGTGGTTAGTTTTCAGTGTCTCTATGGTTTTATATTGTCTGTATAAATGATTTGATGACTATGTATTGGCTAAACTGTTGCTCAGCAGCCATATGTGTGTGTGTGTTGGGGGGGGGGGGGCTGGTTATGGGGGGCTTGCGGGTGGGAGGGGGTACAACAATAAGCTGTGTAAAAAAAAAAAAACAGCACTGGAATTCAGAAGAGGAGAAAAGTAGAAATAATATCTATGGAAACTCAAAATCTAAAGGACATACATATGCAAAGTAAGCTCATCACCACCATCACCATCATCGTTAACAGTGAGCTTCCATGTTACAGTTCATCTCTGGGGTTATTTTTTACACAACTGCTTACTGACTGCAGGCAAGCTAGAATGGGCTCCGTCCATCCTACAGAACAAATACAACACACACACACGCACATTATTAAAATGTAAAAACTGTGACCAACTTGTGTAATATTGTAAAATGTATCAATAAATATTTGACTCTATCCATTGTCTATAACAGTACAGCAGTAATTCAAACCATTTGAAAGTGTACATTGAAAATGTAATTGAATTCTTTTAATTTTTTTTCTTTTCTTTTCTTTTCTTTACCAGAAAACAACCCTTCTGCATTGTCCTTTCTTTCCATTACACCTTTAACACACTTGTCAATTGCACAGTGGGCAGCACCTGACAGAGAGAGAGCGAGAGAGAGAGAGATATTATTCTGACTCTATTCATGATTGTATAATAAAATATATATGATTCTTAAACTTACGGGAAACACCATGATTCTTGTTACGACTGTAACCTAAAATGGAAAACAGAAGTGCAATAAATTAATATATATCTGCAGCATCATGCTAATACAAATCACTGGCTAACTGAAAGTTTTTGAGCTCTTGAGGGACATTTGGTGGTTCAAAATAATGTATTCGGAACTATAATTCAGCTGCATGGCATTACAGACAAGTAGCTTATTTTCTCTAAAAACAGAATCTAATAAAGAGTTACGCTAGAATAAGCAAGCTTAACCTTAAACTATCAGGAGTAAACAAGCTAACCCACAAACTAGCACTGGAGAAAACAGACTAGCCCATTAATTGGCAATGATGTGAAAACACAAGCTCTGCATTATATGAGGAAACTGGCTAGCCCATGAACTAGCATTACCAGAAACAGACTGATTTACAAATGAGTGTAGTAATGAACAGGCTAGTCCATGAACTAGAATTAACAGAAGCAGGAAGCAGGAATACACAAAGCTAGCACTGTAGTAAACATGCTAATTCCAATTTCATGTCTTTTGGGGTAACTTTGGGAGTAACTGAATATATAATTTTACAAGGAAAAATATGGCTGCCAAATGACAAGCTAGGTAACAAAACACTACAATTGTTGTCTTTTTACATTTCATTTAACTGTACATTTAAGTTTATTATGCACTACCCACTTCACTTCTATAAAGATTTGTTAGTTGGAAGTTATTGTTAGCTGATGCTAGATAACTATGGTGGGCAATGTTTTTTATCTTACAATCAAACTAAATGCTGTCAAGTCGGAGTAATGACATGACACATGACATCAATGTGGCATCAAACAGGAAGTAGCATTTTAGCAAACAGGCTTAAATACAAATATATACATATACAGTATCTCACAAAAGTGAGTACACCCCTCACATTTTTGTAAATATTTGATTATATCTTTTCATGTGACAACACTGAAGAAATGACACTTTGCTACAATGTAAAGTAGTGAGTGTACAGCTTGTATAACAGTGTAAATTTGCTGTCCCCTCAAAATACCTCAACACACAGCCATTAATGTCTAAACCACTGGCAACAAAAGTGAGTACACCCCTAAGTGAAAATGTCCAAATTATTTTCCCGCACTGCCTTAACCCTATTGGGCATGGAGTTCACCAGAGCTTCACAGGTTGCCACTGGAGTCCTCTTCCACTCCTCCATGACGACATCACGGAGCTGGTGGATGTTAGAGACCTTGTGCTCCTCCACCTTCCGTTGAGGATGTCCCACAGTTGCTCAATAGGGTTTAGGTCTGGAGACATGCTTGGCCAGTCCATCACCTTCACCCTCAGCTTCTTTAGCAAGGCAGTGGTCGTCTTGGAGGTGTGTTTGGAGTCGTTATCATGCTGGAATACTGCCCTGCGGCCAAGTCTCTGAAGGGAGGGGATCATGCTCTGCTTCAGTATGTCACAGTACATGTTGGCATTCATGGTTCCCTCAATGAACTGTAGCTTCCCAGTGCTGGCAGCACTCATGCAGCCCCAGACCATGACACTCCCACTACCATGCTTGACTGTAGGAAAGACACACTTGTCTTTGTACTCCTCACCTGGTTGCCGTCACACAAGCTTGACACCATCTGAACCAAATAAGTTTATCTTGGTCTCATCAGACCACAGGACATGGTTCCAGTAATCCATGTCCTTAGTCTGCTTGTCTTCAGCAAACTGTTTGTGGCTTTCTTGTGCATCATCTTTAGAAGAAGCTTCCTTCTGGGACGACAGCCATGCAGACCAATTTGATGCAGTGTGCGGCGTATGGTCTGAGCACTGACAGGCTGATCCCCCACCCCTTCAACCTCTGCAGCAATGCTGGCAGCACTCGTACGTCTATTTCCCAAAAACAATCTCTGGATATGACGCTGAGCACGTGCACTCAACTTCTTTGGTCGACCATAACGAGGCCTGTTCTGAGTGGAACCTGTCCTGTTAAACCGCCGTATGGTCTTGGCCACCGTGCTGCAGCTGAGTGTCAGGGTCTTGACAATCTTCTTATAGTCTAGGCCAGTTCTTTGCCATGAGGTGCCATGTTGAACTTCCAGTGACCAGTATAAGGGAGTGTGAGAGCGATGACACCAAATTTAACACACCTGCTCCCCATTCACATCTGAGACCTTGTAACACTAACAAGTCACATGTCACCAGGGAGGGAAAATGGCTAATTGGGCGCAATTTGGACATTTTCACTTAAGGGGGTACTCACTTTTGTTGCCAGCGGTTTAGACATTAATGGCTGTGTGTTGAGTTATTTTGAGGGGGCAGCAAATTTACACTGTTATACAAGCTGTACACTCACTACTTTACATTGTAGCAAAGTGTCATTTCTTCAGTGTTGTCACATGAAAAGATATAATCAAATATTTACAAAAATGTGAGGGGTGTACTCACTTTTGTGAGATACTGTATGCTGAAAAAAGCAATAGAAACCCTCATAGAATTTGTAATGATTTTAATGGTTATAATGGGAATAATATTTGTTTTAATGGAAACTGTAATGGTCCCTTTGGGCCTCTACTGGTAATTTGTTGCCTTCTACTGGTGGCATGTTATGTCTAGTGGATACCATTAAGGACCGGTAATGGTAATGGTTTAAATGCTTAACTGATGGTTTGTAATAGTATTTGTAGTGGTAGCCATTTGAATTTCTTTGATGGTTTCTATTGGGTATTTTTTTTCCAGCTGGGACAGAACTAGTTCCACAGTTAGCCTATTCACTACATTAGTTGCTTGGCTAGCCGGTTTCCTGTTAAGCTTGTTTGTGAGTTAGTGTGTTTGTATTAATGCTAGTTTATAGGAGAGCCTGTTTTCTGCAATACTAGTTTATGGGTTTGTATGTTTACATCAACAATAGATTAGTTAGTTGGATGGTAATGCTAGCCAGTGCTGCATAACAACTATTGTTTACCTTACAAACAAACAGGCAACCAAGCTAAAATACAAACACTAACTAAAAACCAACTGTTATAATTAACAGGATAAAACATTTAAAAATATATATTCTGTTAGAAAGTTACAAAGACACATCTAGCATTTAAGAATTGTCAGGTTTTTACTGTTAGCAGCAAGGCTAAAGTGACTAATGTAGAACTGTAGATGTATAATTAACAAATTAATGTTGTGTTAAAAGGACACATAAAGATGCTAAAAGCTAACAACTTACTGGAGTTTTCAAAAAGGAGATCATATCCCAGTTTGAGGCACTTCTTTATTATACAGGCTGCAGACAGAAGACAAAAATGGTTTTAGTTATGTTTCTCCAAATCATATAATTTCCATATCATAGTTATTTTACTTCTTATAATGAAGAAACATTTGTAACATATATAACCTTGAAAATCATTGTCTAAAAATTGAAGTTGAACAGAATTTAATGTTGTCATTGTTTTTGTTGTTGTTTTTTTAACTCAGATATAATACCTTCATCCAAGCAGTTCATGGATAATGGAGCTTTCTTCAAACATGCTGAAAATATTAATATGTTTTAGATTAGATACATTTAAAATGCTGTCCTTCAGCTTTGTAACTATTTAAAACAACTGTAACACTCAGCAAACAACGGAAAACTTTTTTTCATTGTTTATTTTTATTAAAACAAAGCTTTCACTGGGTACAAGATGAGAATACATTCTGGATGGGATCCCAGAAATTCACGAAGCATAAAAACAAAAAATGTTCAATGTGACTTCACAAATTTTTTTAAAATTTTAAATCAAATTTGAATATTTATTGAAAATGTCATGAAGAAAAAAGTGTGACCCTCAATTTTATGTCAGAAAGCAATTAGAACAGGCCCAAGTCCTTGTTTAACCAATTCTGGTACACAAATCATGCAATAGCAACATCACTTTTGGTAAGTTTAAAATCTATTAAACATCTTTAAGTTTAAGAGACTCTTTTTTTTTCCTGTCTTTCATCTGTGTTATTAGTTTAAAATAGAACCTCATTCTTATTCTTATATAATGTCAATTATAAAATATTTATCAGTTTTCAAATAGACTGTGACCCATAAAGTAAGATGGCTACCGCCCATATTATGTCAGATTTGTGTATTATAGTGAGTGGGGTTACTATTAGTTCAGTTACACTGCTGTAACACCACTGACAAAATATTTTGCTGTCAATGGTGTTACAAAAAGTCATTGTTGTTACTGATAGTCAGTGGTATTTAATAATTTAATTTAATAATAAATTGATTCATTTAAAAATAATAATAATTAATTAATTAATGATTAAAAGACTAGACCAGCACTTTTTAACTTAATTTCTATCCACTACATCTGCAATGTATACGTGATTAAAACAGACCAGAATTTCAAAAAGTTTCCCTGTACAGAGGTAAAAACAAAAAGCCTGTTTATGACACTCTCATTAAAGCAAGTCTCTAAGGGCAGTTGTTAACTTCTGTCAAAAAACATTTGTATGAAACATTTACTTTTGTAGAAATGAACATGGTTTTATGGCAAAAGCTTTGATAAATGAAAAATAAAAGATGAAACTACTTTTTCAGAGAGAATAATTTATGGTTATGTTACTGTTATAGCAATTGTGTGGCTCTGATGGCACAAGAAATCCATAAACCTTATTGCTTCATGTTGTAATGACTGTTCATAACGTCCGTGTCAATTGGAGACCCATTTAACAGAGCAGTAAAGCAAAAATGCAGAGCAGTAAAGCAATTTTTACGCATACGATCAGCCTTTCAAAGCATACTCCACTTGACATGTACACATACACAGGCGGTCGGCACATTACGACAACTTGCACTACCCCTCCTGTCCTACTAGAGTCAGTACAGAGCAGTGAAGCAGGTCTTTTGTTGTGAGGGACGAGAACGAAGAAGAATCACAACAACATGAAGAACAATGTTTGGGCAATCTCTCGCCATGATTAGTACTCATATACAAATCCTTAAACTAGTACTGCCCTGAAGAAGCTATTTCACATAACAGATGTTTAGATATAGTCCACAAGACACAATAATAACTGAATTTACACAAATGAACCAGTTCAAAAGTTTACATACACTTGATATTTAATACTGTGTGTTGTTACCTGGATGATCAACGACTGTTTTTATGTTTTGTGATAGTTGTTCATGAGTCCCTCGTTTGTCCTGAGCAGTTAAACTGCCCAGTGTTCTTCAGAAAAATCCTCCAGTTCCTGCACATTCTTTGCTTTTCCAGCATCTTCTGCATATTTGAGCCTTTTCCAGTTGTGACTATATGATGTTCGGATCCATCTTTTCACACTGAGGACAACTGAGGGACTCGTACACAACTATTACAAACGGTGCAAACATTCACCGATTCTCAAGAAGTCAACACGATACATTAAGAGCCAGGGGGTGTAAACTTTTGATCAGGATTATCGGTTTAAATTGTTAGTTTGTTTAAAGATCTTACTTTTTGTCATTTATTACTGCCCCATAAGATGTACATGTTTCCCAGAAGACAAAATAATAACACTCAGATTCTTCCACTCCAACCTTGGCGAACCATGTCTTCATGGACATTGCTTTGTGAACAGGGGCACTGTCATGCTGGAACAGGTTTGGGCCAGGTTTTAGTTCCAGTAAAAGAAAATCTTAGACATTGTAGACAATTGATTGCTTCAAGCTTTGTAGGAACAGTACTGAGAAATTATACTTAAGTGAAGGTATCCAGCAAAAAATGTACTTCAGTCAAAATAATAACAACATTACTCTTTTTAAATTTACTCAAGTAGTGTACGAATATTTGTTTAGTCTAGTATACTGAAATAATTTACTGGCAAGACTTATACTAAAAACAGGCCTTTCGGTAGGTTTGAAGGCCTTTTAAAATTCACTACGCTAACTTTAACAAGAAAACCAGTTAGTGTTAGTGCTCAGAAATAAACTAGAATATTGCATAAGTATGCGGTTTGAGACAGTGTTAGTTTGTTTGTTGTGGACACAGTATCACATGGTACCATACTGACTCCACTGGTTACACTGGGATTGCAGCGCACTCTCATTTTTAAGGACGTGCACAAACAACACTTCTGTACTGTACCACCAAATGAAAAAAAACACAAAGGACAGAAAGGACATGCTTTCATATACATGACGTTGTAGGCAAAAACGAGTCGAAACAATAGTAGAGTGAGATTTTTGAGACTGATTTTATTGCTGGAAATCTTCACAGATTATAAGCTTCTTAATAGGTAAAAAGGTAATGAATTAAAATTGTTACAGCAAGCTACAGTCAAACTAAATCTAAAAACCACATCAAATTAGATTTGTTATACTCATTATTCAGAATGATTTTCAAAGAAAGGTTTATTAATCAGAAAATGTAGGTCTGCACCAATGGAAGACTAGCAGGATAGATCAAGGCACTGTTTTAATTGGTGTTATAGATTTTGAAAAAAATCAAACAAGATGAACTTTATGATTATGAAAAGCTTATAATTGAAACAAATCATTTAAATCAAGCTTACATCATCCCAAACATCATCGATTCAAATGATCTAATATACAAGATTTATTATAATGAAATTTTTAAAACGTTTCAAATCCACGAAGATTTTTGGCTGATTCATTCACAACTACTTCTCCATCAGTGTAAGCGACACCTTTGTAGGTTCCACTGGTTTTAAACTGCAGCACACTGTCATTATAGCAGGTAATCTTGACTATACCATTGAAGGGGAGATCAATTGTAGCCTGGCCAACTGTGATGTTCACATCCACGGTTTTACCTGGAGGGACTTTAACAGGAAACGAGAAGAGCTCCATTTTCTCTTCAGAGGTCTCTGAAGCATATGTACCCTCAACTCCTAATTTTAATTCATATGTTGTTGTGCCCTCCACAATTAGTGGAATTCCTGCCTTCACTTCCAGCCTGACAGTGAATTCCAGTTTGCCGGTAACAGACCAGGAGGATTTTTGGGTGACTTTTTTGGATGTTTCAATTCTAAATTCTTGAGTTACAGTACTGTTATTGTGGTAAGTCATGGACTTGATTTCCCTGACAGCCACTTTGGGTATCACGTCATGAAGTGTGGGATACTCAACATTTGTAAGCCTAACAGACTTGATGGTGTTAATGAACATGAAGCCTAAGCAATCAATATCTAAACCTGAACGTCCTTTGATTCCCATGCAGATCCCAGAAGCAACATCAACTGGAACTTCTGGTTGAAAATATGATGATGTACTCAGGCGTGCAAAGAACTCCCGGGAGTGAGTTGTCTTGAATTTGATGGCACCCAGACGTGTTCCATTTCCACTTGGCCAAAGTGAAAGGGAGGTGAAATGCTCTCCATCTTCAAATATGAACTCTGTATAATTCCCATCAGGTACACCAAACTGTTTGGACCGGCCATCAGTAAGCCAAACCGTCATGGCTTTCACCTGCCAGGCACCGACCCACACCCAGATCTTTTTCAACGTGGTTCCATTTTCAGTGCCATTGATATCAAAAGCACCTCCTCCGTCCCCACCAACTACAACAACATCTGCCAGGTATGACATGATCTTGCTCTTAACCTTAAAGAGGCAAGCAGACATTCAGGTTTTAATAAGTTAAAATGGAAAATATATATTTTGATAAAAAAATGTCTTGGTTAAGATACTAAAATGTCAGAAGAATGAGCTACTGCCAATATTATTTGCTGATTCAGCTCATAAAGCATTATCAACCAATTGTATGGCTTTGTGCATGCTAATGGCCAGTGCATACTCTTTGATTTAAACCAGTCATTCATTATTTATACAGAGTAATGCTTTAAAAAAGGGTTCCCTTAACTGACATTAAATAACAACGAACAAACCATGTGCATCACCCAGCCCGGACATTTCCCCTCCGAGTCACCAGAGGGTGCCATCCTCGGAGTTCTAATAATTTCTTCCGTTACTTCACCCAGTTCCTACTTTGCAACATATAAAAAGCACATGAACTACACTGTCAGTGTGAAGCCTTATGGTTTGCTTCACGTTCGTAAGTTCTGAGTTATTCATGCTATTCTGGAAAGCTTTATTGTGTATGATCCTGCCTTGCCTCATGTTATTATGTCTTATCAGTTTTCTCTGATACGTGGTGTTTGAACTTTGCTTACCCTGAAGACTACTCTTTCGATTGTGTTTGGATTTTTTCACCCTCCTCGTATTTGCTCTGCTGGTTTTGAGCTGTACTGTGTTTTGACATTGTTTCGTGAATAAACTCTTAGAGTAGAAATCCTCACTCTGTTACACTATGAACATCAGCATAAATACACCATCACTAACATTTATCATAACATTGGCAACATTTTACAATAACAGTACATGACTAATCATGCACTAATTTAACATGTAACATTTAAATTATATATATTCTGCTGAAATTAACGAAAGGACTCGGAAAAGATTTGTTCATTTTGCTGAAAGAGATTCGAAGATCCGAGTCAGTAATGATCTGAACTTCCCATCAGTAATAAAGATGATATTGGGCAATTCAGTTGTGGATTCATGTTCAGTGCTACTTCAAATAAATATATTTATATATTACCACTATTTAGAAAAAATAATATTTTAATAAGATGCTGTCCTACTGTACCATACTGCAACTTATTGTTTGCTCTTGGATATGGTTGTAGTGAAATGGACTTATTTATTAATATAGGCCTAATATTAATATTAATTTCATAATATTAAAAATAAAATACGTTATTATTATTATTGTTGTTGTTATAATAATAATAATAATAATAATAATAATAATAATAATTATAGTAGTAGTAGTAGTGGTCTATATTTGGGAGGTAAAATGATTAGATGTGGATTCATGTTAGTGTTTCAGTCCTGATTCAGGAGTTGTGCAGCTGAGTGGTGCAGCTCTTCTACACTGCACCCAGATAATGCCCACTGACAAGCTAACATACTGTCTCGATTGTTTTATATTATTTGTCACACTGTTCTTCTGTTTCCATTTGCCTATTTTATAAATATGACTTGATATCTGTTCAGTGCTACTTCAAATAAACATGTTTAAATAGCATTTATGTTTCTGTGTTGTTTTTATACTAGTAACTGGTGTTAAAAATTGGCCTAAACATCAATGAGTTGGTGTGTTATGATGGGGTGTGCTGAGGGCTGAGTGTGGTAATCCAGATAAGCGGGTGTTAACTGGCATAATTCAGAACTCTAAGACCTTAAGACCAGAATTCAGTAGGTTATCAGCATTGCAGTAAAATTACTGCATTGAAGGGAGTTGGATTTATTTTTAGTCATGGATCATTTTGCTTGGATTTCCTCATTTGTAAGTCGCTTCGGATAAAAGCGTCTGCTAAATGAATAAATGTCAACGGATAAAATAAACATTAGTCAATACAAGCGGATTTCATTGACACTTAAACATTACTCAATACATATTAATTCACTATCAGGGGTGGATTTAGTGACCTCTGATCTATGCATGAGTTGGCTCCTGTCTTCCTGAATCATTTCCGCAGATGCACAGAAAAAGTGTGGAATAGTCCAATCTAGTCGGTATAGGTGGGGGGCTGATACACTCATAAATTAAGCATTCTGGTGGCATTTTAGCATATGGATTTTTAGAAAAGCATAATTAATTAGCAAAAAGTAAAAACAAAACTTTCTTAACCATAACTTTATGCAGCCTTGTGAAGACCCTTGGTAGCTCGGAGCCCAAGTCAATTGCCAACCTTTGCCTAATGCTAAATCCACCCCTGGTCACTGTGTTCAGAGTTGAGTTATGCACGCCTAGTGAGGATTTATTACAGAAATGTTGCATGTCAGTATTCAGTTTTCAGAAGTAACTAATCAACCAGGTGTAATGTGAAGCACAGTCATGCATTACTTTCTGTCTCTAACAAGTTGTGCTAATAAGTTTTATTTATTAAAGATGCACCGTCCAAGCCATGCTGCAATGGAAATTCAGCAGTACTCTGGTATTAAATAATATTAGTTAAGGGAACCTTAAAATAAAGCATCAACATATAAAGTAACCGTAAGATTAATGTCATTTGCCATAATCTACATAGACATTGAATCACATTTAATAACATGTAATCAAAAATAACAGGCATACTTACAAGGAAGTAGTCAGAAGAAGGTAGCAGGAAATGGCTTCTTTAACAGATGGGAAGAATGCGAGTTTGTGGATAAGACAGAAGATGCACCACATTATTTATACTAGTAAAAGTGGGTCGTCTTGAACCTGAAACTTCTGGTATACTTGGGGTTTTTGTTTTGTTTAGTTTTTTTTACGCGTGCGCTTGCATATGCTCACAGTCGTACATATACTGCAGCCTTTCAAAGTACAGAGTATGTGCACGTGACATTACAATAGACGGAAATCGCCGCAGTCATGCCCTGAGGGGCAACAAGGCGCAGTGGCAGCGTGAATTCCGCGCAAACACAGAAAACACACATTTAAATGCGAAAAAGCTGTTGTGAGATCGACTGTGCTAAGAGATTTAAAAAGAATTCTGAGCTATCTTTTTACAGAGTGCCAAAAAAACATTCACTCCTTTTTTACTAAGTCGAGCAGTGTAAATTGTTGTGGCATGTGGTATTCATGGTGTACAAGGATGAATAATTTGCTACATATTTCTTTTTAAACGCTGCCTGTTTTCACTGATGAATAATGAGGGGATTCTCTGTGATTGGGGGCGTGTTCCGGCGGGAAAGTGACGTCAGTGCATACCCTCTATTAAAGACAGCTTTGAAAAAGTTTCTTTAAAAACAACTGAACTGCAACAATTATAGTTTTGAATTTGTGTAAGATATTTTAAATGCTTATTCACAGAATATAGCAACTGCCCTTTTGACTTTTCTTGTACGTGAGTTCGGAGTAAACAGGTTTTCTGTTGTTGTTGTTTTTTTAGAGTTATGTGTACAATTATTTTTGTCTGTGGTAAACACATAGGCTAAATGCTACAGATCTGCTATACAAAATAGATTGAAAAACACTGGCGTTTACGTTTAATGATGATTCATTAATTAACTTTCAATTTACTTTATTTTAGTGTTGCCCCGCCCCCCTCCCCACCAGTACACCAACCCCATTTCAAATTGCCACATAATGAAACCTATTTTTCAGATAACTTCCCCTTGTTATTGGCAACATTTGAACAAACGCTTCACCCCCAGCTGGTGATCTGTTACCTTCAATTTCGTTCATGCCAAAGATGAAGCTTTCACTTTTGGTTCCTCTACACAGACCTGTTGGAATGGAAAGTAAGATCATAGAACTGTATATCACATTTATCATTAAACACAAGCTCTATTAATATTATCTGGAGGACAACACATCTGACATTTGACAAGAATTCTTTTTTATTATTTACACAGAAACATCATAATGTAAGCGAACAGGCTATTTTAGTTTTCGCAACAGAAAAGCTCGAAAAGCAATAGCATCTACACCAAAGCAGCTCAAATCAGGACTTACCAGCAATAACTGCAGCAGCTAGGAGATAAATATGCAGAGTCATATCTGAGGTTTGTTTCTTTTATCCTCTGAGAACAATGTAGTAGTGTGGCAGGTGAAGGCAGGTGAAGTAAACTGGCTGATCCCAAGTCACACTCTTAAATATCCAAAACATGATCCAAAACAAGCAACCCTATTGGACAACAAAGAAGGAAAGTGAAATCTGAGCCGTCATGCTCCTATTTCAAACACTGAAAACAAACTTAACACTTATAGTTAATATAGTTTGCAATAGAACAATTAAACAGTTCAATTTTGGTAGTCTGTTTACATTATGATGATGTAATAAATGCAATTTATACACACACAGACACACACACACACACATACACACACAAAATACAATGAAATTGTGAAATATAATGAAGTTGGAGAAATTAATGTTGAAAATTAATCTTTGTAATTTGTCAGTTACTCCTTACATCTTTTAGACTGTTGCCAATGGAAACTGACTCAGACTAGATAAACATATATTGATATAATCTAAACATTCACCAAACTCAAACTAATTGAGTAATGTGAAGGATACTGTATGTCCAGGAGCAGTTAATATCAAACAGGCGAGCAGGGCTGAGAAGTCCCCTGTCAGTCAAAGATAAAAGGGCAACAATACAAGGTTTCATTTCAATTTGTGTTGATTCATTTTTCCTCAACAACACAAGGAAATGCACTCCTTCTTTTATCCACATAATCTTTAGGAATGGGCAGATTTGTGCTGTTATTTAACAAAGAAAAACACATAATCATTGATATGGTGAAGCGTTATGGAAGGAGTCTCCAGTGTCAGAGCTTTGCAACAACCAATGGTAAAGTTTTCCGCAACGAGAAAGGCTTCAGGACTGACGGCTTTGTGTTTTAATATGAAAAATATAATTTTTTGCCATGTGAGACAAAAATAAAAGGCTGTGAGGAAATGACTGTTTATAGCTGCTATAACGTAAGTGATAACGGGGACTAACTTGTTTCATTTATGTTCCACAGCATTAAATGTAACTGTAAACTGGCAAAATGGATGAAACTGACAAAGTGCAGTGGTCTAAGGGGGATAAAACATTTTGGGATGTGCTGTTTTAGGAAAATAATCAACTTCAAGTGGCGACAACAACTCCTTGATTGTTTTCCTATAATATTACACCAATGAGTGGTTTATTCTTGACATATTGTTCTATTATTATCATCTTGGAGGTGTAATCTGTGTAATATGTATTACTCTACTAATGCATATATACTATGTGTGTATTATTTTACAAAGATTAATTTTATTTTATGTTTTTACCTAAAATGACATCTAAAAACAGTGAAATTGAGTTATTAAATAGCTCATAAATTGTGTGGGAAATGTCGTAAAATGTGACCTCAGAGGTCACAAAAGGTTTATTTTTTTTATTTAATTATTTCTTTCTCCTTCAAAGTTATGCGGCTGATCTTGCAGCAGTTAGCAGCAGGTAGGCGCTGTTCGGGACCCTGTTGCTTGGGTGTGTATGGTTCGCATTGTTTTATTTCCCACCCGTATTTCATTTCAATCCCACCTCCTAACAGCGGGTTACACCAACAAGACACCCGCTGATTGGTCAGGTTTGTGCATCTCTCCGGATTGTACCCAATCCAATACTACTATTCGGGGTGTGACGGAATGTAGTTGGGAACAAAATAACGCGTCTGGTTCCGCTAAGAGAAGAAGACATTTTGTGCAAAGACAGCGTAGAGAGGATACACACAGACACGGCGGGGCTTTTTTAGGATTACATTTTTTCCTGTTGTTTGGACGGTTTAATACATTTAATTAAGAGTAGATTTTTAAAAAGTGAAGCACTTAGGTTCAACAGATTTAACGCCATCAAGCTAGTTTAGTAGGATTGGCGTTACCAATAACATTCATCGATTAGCTTAGCTTTAGCATACTTGCCTCCGCATTGCTGTGCTAGCAAGCACAAAGCTAGGCTAAGCTAGCACAGACACCGAATTTAGCTAACCGGCTAAATCTCTTCTGTTTTTTCCAACCACAGAGACAGAATGGCGTTGAAACGAATTCACAAGGTAATTTGTTTCATTTTACTTGTTTCTATTTGAACTAGTGTCAACGACTAGTGACCGATTGGTGACATTGTCTACGTTAGCTAACAAACCTGCTTCACTTACTAATCTTAGCTAGTTATCTTAACACGATTAGCCTGCCGTGTCTTAGCATGTTAGTTATCAGACAGTTAGATTCAAATTCAGATATAAAACTTGTACAGCACTTTATTCAGCATACTTTTGATATAATTTCTGTTCAAACCTGAACAAAAAACCCTAATAAAATCCAGCTACTTAATTTTCACAGTGAACTGTTTTATTAGCTGGTTTCCAAAGCGGTGTGTGTGTTTATTTTATATATATATATATATATATATATATATATATATATATATATATATATATATATATATATTATATATATTATATAATATAATATAATATATATATATATATATATATATATATATATAATATATATAATATAAATATATATATAATATAATATATATAAAATATATAATATATAACAGTTAATTGAATTTTATACATTTTTAATCAATTTTTTCTAATGTTTATTATTGTTAAATTACTTTGTTATTAGAAACATTGTCTTGTTTGTGAAGTTTAATCTTAATAAATAATATTAATAATAGTTTTATTATGGTTGCCAAATAATTGATTGTTCTGTTGCTTCATTTAAAAAAAAAAGTTATTTATTTTTATAAGGAATTAAATGACTTTCAAGTATTTTAGTGTTGGCTAAATAGCTTTTTTTTTTTTTTTTTTTTTTTTAAGGCTGGTTGCAGTTATTCATCAGTTTTAAAAAATTTTAAATACTTTTATACATACATTTTAGTTCATATTCTTTAACAAGTTACTCAATATAATATAATACCAGATAAAGTTCATCACGAGAAACGTTGATGTTGGCTTGACAAAGCCAGTCTGAAAGTTTAAAATAGTTCTCACCAGAGAGAGACTGGTGGCTAGGGTGCCAATACTTGTAGAGTTGATCAGATGGATAGGTTGGTGTATAAAATGTATCGAGCTACTGTCTGAGAGTTTTCTCATGTTCAGATTAGTAATATTATGCATATCAGCTAGGAAACAGGGAAAATAAGATAATTAGTGCTTGTTAGGTTTCTAGTTGTATTCGTGAGTTTTTGGAACAGCCTCTCTATCACATTTTAGGGATCTTGGATCTGAAAAGTTCATTTTAAGGATTTGAGAAAACACTATTTAAAGTGATGGTGCTCTCTTAGGAAGTGTTAGGAGAAAAAAACAAACTGTAATATAACGTAATATCCTAAAGCTAAACTTCAACTGCAAGAAACCAGTGTTCTCATCCCCTCAACTGGGAATTCCTAGGAAAGGCGTCTCGAACCCAGAGTTCAGCTCAACATGACCACACGCTGTCAACAATAAATACAAATGTCACTTCACTTCTTTTTGTTTGTTTTAGATCAGTCAATATAGACACAGTAGTCGTGTCAGTTCAGTCTATAGCATTGACCATGAAGTTCACTGTTTTGAGAATTCCATCATAAACTCATGATCACACCCATCTTGCTCATTACGATGTTGCAGCATGTGTTTGGCAATGTAGTTTATCAAGCTATTTAATAGTAAATCTAATAAGAAAAGAAACTAAACCAAATTGAGGATAAAATCTAATAATACTGAAACCTTGATTATTAGCCAATACTGATACTTTTTTTTCACAGTTAAAAGCTTTTCACACATCACTTACATTATAGCTATAATAAAGTGTAAATATAAAAACATCAATCCTAACACAAAAAAAAACCCTGTTTATATGTAAACAGAAATGGATCGTTTCCAGATTCAGTTCCAGTCTTTGCCATTTATTACAGGATGCAAAATCGATATGTTTCCCTCCGATATCCGATGCACCGTATTTAATTATATGATGTATTTGCTTTTTGAAATAGCTTGAATATTGTCTCCAGTTTATTTCTTGGTTTTTGTATTTTTTCCTGTCTAACAATAAAGTCAGTGTTGGGCTGAAGTTAGCTTGAGTGTTCATTTCTATTAACTGGAATTTTCTTGCCTTCATAGCTGTTTTTATACGATAAAGCATACAATCTGATGCCTTTCTCCAGCTTACTAAACACGGCTTCTTGTTTGTACATATTTGATGAACACCGGGTGTAAATCGGCGCTGTTGCCGTTATAGTGGTCGGGCCGGAAGTAGAAGTGCGGTTGCGGTTACAATGTGGATGTGTTCATGCACGTGGATGATTACGGGATCTCTGAGAAAGATGTACGTTTCATTACGTTTTACAGTAGTAAGGAACCTTAGTTTATTTTTGTCTTGTACAACAGCATGGTTGAATGCTCGAATCGATTGGGCAAGAGCCCGATGTTTTGTACATGAAAAAATTAAGCATTAATCATTGGCAAATTGCTGTGGTATAAGTGGAATAACCAAGTTTGGGGGAGTAACAGAATACATGTGATAGCGTTATGTAATCGGATACAAAAAACTGGTAACTGTAATTCGTTACAGTTACATCAAAAAACAAAGTGATCAGATTACAGGTACATTTTGTGAAAAAAATAAAAATGGGAATACTAACAAGATGAATTTTTTTCCCCTTTAAAACCAAACAAATTAATCTTTTGACACATCATAGACAGCTGCTTGGTTATAGTTCTGGTTCTCTCTCGCCAGTCGTGACTCACATGAGCAACCTCCTGATGCATGCGTAAATAAATTTTGCGCAAAGTTAATTCGGGAGAAATGAACACAAATTGAAATGCTTTTGTTAGGGTGTCCATACGTCCTCTTTTTCCTGGACATGTCCTCTTTTTCAGACCTTAAAAAATCATCTGGCCGGGATTTCTAAATTGGAGGAAACGTCCAGGAATCGGCTTTAGTTTCATTATGATGTTCTTATGGTCTAATACTGCATCATGTATGCGCATATGTGCATTGCTTTAACCCCTGTCTGTAATTCCCGCCTCCTCGCATACCAATTGGTTGATTTATAAAAGGTTTGCCACAACTATTGGCCAGATTCCTGCATCTCAACCGTTGGCCTATGCTCAGCGAAGGTGAAGCGCTGTTGTGTACGGCGTCAAACAGTTGCTTGACAATAGCAGCAAACGAAGCTGTCCAGAGTCGAAACAATGCCCATGACCATATAAGGTCCTTTTTAGTTTCATGTTTTCACATTGCTTTGTATTACATGGTCATTCAAATGTGTAAATGATGGTAGAAGGTACACTCGTGGCATCTAATATTTTATTTTATTCCATGGACATTCAAAAGAGTGTAGGAAAAAATGAAACCAATGATTTTTTACACACACACATATATATATTTATATATATATATATATATATATATATATATATATATATATATATATATATATATATATATATATATATAAATATATAAATAAAAAATGTGTGTGTGATGGCAATAGTGTGTCTTTTTTCCAGTGTATACTAACACTGTTTTGAATGCTAAAAAAAGATTTCCTCTTTTTGGAAAATCAGAATTTGGTCACCCTAGCTAATGTAATGTTACCCACGTCCAGGCCAGTGATTATTTATTTATGTGTTTAAAACAAATCCAAACATTGAACATGTTTTAATCTTAAAATGAGCTCTTAATAAAAGCATTTTAGATCATCTTGTTTTTCTCCTGACTTTATTTACATATGTGACCTTGAAGTAATCCAAAAGTAATCAGATTACATTACGTTCATAGTGTGATACTTGGATTACGTTACTGATTACATTTTTTATGAAGTAATTTGTAACTGTAACGGAGTACATTTTTAAAGTAACTCTCCCAACCCGGGGAATAACGCACTCCAGTCTGTGCTCAAATCCCCCAGCGGTTTAACAGCATGGTCTGTCATGTGTTATTCATTACATAATGTTTTATGAAGATGAGAGATTATCACAGGAATGTCAGTGTTTTTATAACGCTCAACACACTCATTGTCCCTCCATCTTGGACACAGTCTCCTCTAGTTTTATTCTTTTATTTTACAAATAACACTCTAACCATATGGGCTCAGATTTTAGTTTTGATATCACGTTGAAGTGATTTTAGTCTTTTATTTATTTATTCATTTATTTTCGCTATACTGACGTTCTGTGCTATCTTAAGAGTTCAGCAAGAACAATGCGCACGTTTCCTAGACCGTCTGCTTACGCTAGTTCGTTAACAACTTCCAGTGACCCTGATTTCGTGTAACAACACGCAAATTGGATTGCCGGTGGATTTATAAGCTTGACATTAAATACTAAGGAGAAACCAGAATGGCAAGAAAATTCATCATGTCCATTTGAGGTTCTTCAGCCAAGACTTTTTTGAATTTAAACCCCTGGTTTCATTTATCCTCCTTGGTTCCATATTTATTTTTAAGTAGATATTATAATAGTAATATCTTGGAAACATAGTTTTCACTCAAGTGCTGACTGGGCGGTTTTCTCCTCTCCGTACCCCATCCGAACTACGCATCCTTAAAAATAGCCACCTCCGTTAAGGCTGTCCTATATTCCTGAGCTGTTTCAGGGTCAGTCTGAGGAATATTGCACTTTTTTTCCCTTTAACTCTTGTATAGGAAATCTTTCTCTAGACACTTGAGCACCTGGCACTTATTATATGTAAATTTTCCATCAATATCTGGATGGTGTATTTACTTTTAACAACATTTCTCAAAGACTATAAAGCAGCGTTTGAAAGAGCGCGTGTGAGCGCTGATGATTCCACCGGAGCGGAGAACGTCTTTCCTAAGATTAAGCTCAGCGCCGCTCACTCGACCCAGAATGCACATTGGTATACTGCTTTGAGAAAAAAGCAAAAGTGTTGCCGGAAATAAAATAACGAATGTCAAATATACTTTTTGAGTTATTGACTTTCATATACGTTTACCAAGGGGCTACCTAGATGACTGTCAATACTGGGGGCGTGACTTGGTCTGGGGGAGAAAGAGATTCTTTTCTTTAGTCCTGAATAATTCTCCACTTGGAGCAGTTTGTCACTATGTAACTGAACATCAGTGAAAGAAGACAGCAGATAATGATTTTCAGTGAATGGAGCCAAGACCAATCAGATAAGGTTTACAGGAAAACGTGGAAATACTCGTGTCTTATTGGCTGACAGCTCTCAATTCTGCCAAACACTAACTCGCACACTAGAGCTGCAACAACTAATCAATTATGAAAATCGTTGTCAATGAATCACATTATTGATTAGCTGGTCTGTGCGTGGCACCGTGCACGTTTACTCACTGTTACTTCTGTTCCGAAAAACGCATCGGAGAGTAAATACTAAAGTTGTGTGGAGAAGATCAAACTTTTATAAAGCAGAGTTTGCGTGGCGCCGAAGTACGGCAGTGATATGCACGAGCACAAACTTAAATTTATATCCAAAATAATATGTCTAAAGGCAGCGAGTAACAGAAACCATAAGGTGCAGTGAAAGTGAGTTTTAATTATTCATTCAGAACTGTAGTTTAATTCAGTGCTTTTTGTGCATCGATTAAAAATAATGTAAAGTTGTATATTAGTTTATATTATAAGTATTTATGCATTATTTTTTAAGGATCGTTATGTGTGAACTACTGAACGACACATTGCCGACAGATATTTGGCATGCTAAATATCTGGAGCTGTCGGGCGACTCCACATCCTGTGCTGTGAAAAGTGTCGTCACTGGCAGTGATTGCCGTGACGAGCTACAGCCAATGAGAGAGCAAGTCATGGGGAGATGTCACCATGAGGAAGGGAAACCCGCATCACCTTTTTACTCACCTTCAACTCTCTCTGTAGCGTGCACAATCCCTGCTGTCCGCCTGTGCTAGTCCATTCTTTCACCCACTTTCTTTTGGGGTTCATTCAGTACAAATCATCACGTGAACAGCTCGCACTACTTGTTTCTGTCTTGCGTCCATCTTCAAATAAACAACTCCTGTTCGGTGTGGTTTTCGCGTCATATTACCGTGTCACTTCTCACGTGTGTTTTCGTGACCAAACGTAGTTTGGAAACCAGATAGCGTCGCCGGGTGACAGTCGTTGTCAGATGACCCCTTGTGGCCGTAGTGTGAACACCAGAATGACTTTGTGTCTCCCGATTACAAGAGAGCAAGTCGTGTAGCGTGAACAGCACAGCGATCTCCGCTTCGTTCACATGCTCTGGTGTGAACATTACGCTGTTTATTTCCCTAAATTAAACATCGCTGGATAAAAGTATTAATGCAATGAGCTCTCTGAGCAGGTATTTATAGAACGTGGAATAACTTTGTCTGAGTGATTTAATAAAACTTGAGAATATGATGTTATTGATAATAATAATAATAATAATAATAATAATAATAATAATAATAATAATAATAATAATAATATGAATGTTTATCTGGCCACACCACTTTATTTTCCCCCTTCAAAGCCACAGGCGATACTAGCGTCAGTTGGCGATAGTTATGGGGCATGTTAGGACGATGGCATGTTGTAGGACCAGGCATCTCAAAAGCCTAGTGTTTATATTTCATTCCCCATTCTGCAGTCCACCAGTTGACGAGCCCTACACTAGGCACACAAGAAGTTAAATACAAATACAGTCACACCACCTATACGGATGCTTTTATATGTCTGTGATATTGTGTATGTAGAATATGATTTGTTCATATGGTTTAAGTTATAGATCTTTAAACACCAAGGGCTTATGATAAAGCACACATGTTTTGCCCCTGTTTTTTTTTTTTTTTGTTTGTTTCTTTGTTTGTTTGTCTTTTTTTCCCCTCCACCCACGCTGTTGCTGTATTCATTAACACCTTGGTAGGATTTCATCTTTGTAATGTTATTTGCAGAGGAAATTAATGTTTTGTTTTGTGTTTAAACCATTTCAACCACACAGTCGCATCCTCTTCCTGCGCCTTTCTTTTTTCTCACCAATAATAACCGAGCACTGAGCAGGGTGTCGTCACCTTCTGCGCGCTTTCTCAGAAACGGTTGCGGTAGCTTCTGGGAAGCGCCGAACGTGTCTACATGCTCTCGCACACACCTGCACGGTAGAACTCCACTCGTAATCGTGCCTCAAAAGTAATTAACTCTTAACACGGGCGTGCCCGTAGACGAGTGCTCTGGTTTAATGTAGTAACGTGTCAGAAACGTGCGTTTCTGCCCATTGATAAATTAAAAATATTTAAGGACTCAGCTCGAACCAACATTTGGACAAGTACTTGAATTCTCAATTCTGATTGGTCAGAAGGCGTGGATTGTTTTCCTAAAACAGCACCACCTTAAGTGTTTTATCTGTCATTTATGGTTTAAAATGTATGTAAAATCCCTTGGTGTTGCATCTAATCACTCCTCTCTTTCTCTGTGTTCGTGTATAGGAGCTGACCGATCTGGGCCGGGATCCTCCAGCACAGTGTTCCGCAGGGCCGGTGGGTGACGACTGTGAGTTCCACTCCCTTCATTCTAACTCTACCGACTCCCGCGAGGTCACGTTTATAAAAAAAAAAAAGCACATACAGACACCAGTCCGGTTCTGAACGACCCGATTCGGCTGTTCAGGTCCTGATGTCGTAAATACTGCAGATGTGATATAGCAGTCAAACATCTGGAAATGACTAATGTAATCATGATGCTGTGGGCGATACAACTGTGACTTTAACTCTCGTCTATCTGATCTGTCTCGATCTTTACACCATATTGGTACTAACACTGTGTGCGTGTGTGCTTACAGTGTTTCATTGGCAAGCCACCATTATGGGACCTGTAAGTATGCAAATCACCCACCTATCCCTTTAATGCAAAGTATTTCTCATTTACATACGTGAATGAGTACAATTGTAAACGTGTGTGTGTGTTTGGCAGAACGACAGTCCATACCAGGGTGGCGTGTTTTTCTTGACCATTCATTTCCCTACAGATTACCCATTCAAACCCCCTAAGGTACGTCCACAACACGCAAAGCTTAGTGTGCTGGGATTAACCTCCACGTCTTTTCTGTCGTGTTATTTATATTCGGAACTTCACCACCGAATTCCACACATCAGTCTTCATAAGAATTTTTTTTTGTAAACAACAGTGACCACAAGCATACACCACATTCAAACTAAACACCAGTGAGTTTACTGATACAGTGTTTTTTTTTTGGGGGGGCGGCGGGGGGGGGGGGGGGGGGGGGTTTAAGACTGCAGTAAGAAATGGTAGTAGAACAAATGTAACACTTTAATAATAAAATAATTACGGCTCAAAGGAGCATACTAAAATATCAGAAACACATTGGGCTTGATTTATTCACCTTTTAAAATGTAAAGTTGTGTGTAAACATTCGTGTAAGCCACAACCAAGCAAAAAATTGTACAGATTTGACAAGTTTCAGAAAAGGCCGATTTTCTTTGTTCTTCGTTCTCGTACGACATTGTTGAACTCCTGTGAAGCGCAAAGTAGAAGTTGACTGTTGGTGGATTTTATCGATGCCGATAATTAAGTTGGGCAGTACCTGCCGATAACCGCATAATCAGCCGATAGTTTTTTAAAACATTTATACCGAATGAAAACATAACACTCAAAGTAAAATATCGCTGAACGTTATTACAAAAATAAACAGTACTGACTGTACCATGAAAATGACTTTTACTGTATTAAATAAATATTAATATATAATAACAACTATTAATAAATATTAAAGTAAATAAAAGATACACATCCAACGTGAACCAAGTAACACTCCCAATAGCTTATAAAAATAGAG
The DNA here is from genome assembly GCF_001660625.3 of Ictalurus punctatus. Lineage (NCBI taxonomy): Eukaryota > Metazoa > Chordata > Actinopteri > Siluriformes > Ictaluridae > Ictalurus > Ictalurus punctatus. The sequence continues at coordinate 18,058,479 of NC_030417.2, read as the reverse complement.
ACAGTTCCAAAATTAAATAATAATAATAAAAAAAACACTTCAAATATCAGAACAGAATTAGTCAGTGATGGTTTTTTATTTCGCCTCTAGAGACCGCTCTCGACCTGTGTAATGACAGTGGACCCTTCAGTAATCCATGTGAATTATATGATTTGATGTTGCTCAGGTCGAGGTTTACATTAGTTCGTCGTCTTATGCACAAAAGATTTACACACAACCAGGCGCACAAGTAAAATGCGAACATTTTTCTTGAATTCGCAGGGTTTTCATGAATACCGAATTTCTTGCTTGAACGCACGTACGAATGGTTTACGCACAAATCCGTTGGTATCCAGCATGAAAAATGTTGAAGATATGATGGAGATAAAAGATGCAGAAACTAGTCAAAGAAAAATATTGAAAAAATACATATTTTTACGAAATATACTAGCTAAATGTTTGCTACCTTTTTTTTTTTTTTTTTTTTTTTTTTTTTTTTTTTTTTTTCTTCTTCTTCTTTTTTTCCTGTTAAGAATGAGGTTCTTTGTAATGGAATGCAAGCAGGGTGTCTACATCGATGCCAGAAAACTGCTATGGGAACTTTTTCATTTTGTAATTTCTAGTCTAGTGTTCAACTTCCCATCAATACCTGAACTCTAAAACTAGACTGGAGGTCTCTGAGATGTGTTTTGACAGGATAGGAGTAAAAACACGAACGAGCCCTGCCCCTAGGCTGAGTTTACGTCACAGTCCACAACAGCCAAGGTCCAACTTTGTAGTCAGATCCCTAACGTTGCTGACACTGTTCTGCTGAATGTGTCTATATGAAATTAATTGAGGCATTTGGTATTTTTTATTTCTGCCTGTATTGATGGTCATGTGATCTCCCCCTCCATGTTGTCCATGCAGGTTGCATTCACCACAAGAATTTATCACCCAAATATTAACAGTAATGGCAGCATCTGTTTGGATATTCTAAGATCGCAGTGGTCACCAGCATTAACTATTTCTAAAGGTGAGGAGAATGACATTTCATACCACACGACTTTGTTGCATGTATACACAGTATAATTCTTCATGTACATGATTTGGTTTCTTCTTCTCACGTTTCCGTTCTGGTATAATAAAAAGCTTTGCATACATGTGAGGAGTATTTTATTTTTTTTCTTCTTCTCCCCTTTGTTGCAGTTCTCTTGTCCATCTGCTCTCTGTTATGTGATCCAAACCCAGACGACCCGCTAGTGCCAGAGATAGCGCGCATATATAAAACAGACAATGAAAAGTAAGTATCGAGTAGTTTGCACCGAACGTAATCCAATTTGAATCACATTTTTCCATTTAACAAACTATTAAAGGCAATACGTGTTCATCACAAGCATCATGACCATGCACACTTTATTCTCCGTATGCTAGATGTACAAGGTGTACTGTCATGCATTTTTACACGCTTTTACACCTCAGTGCTGTTGAATTCTCGATTTTGACTGGTCAGAAGGTGTTGGTTAATTTTCTCTGACAGTAGTGAAGCTGCAAATTGCAGGCTTATATTAGCGTGCTATTCATACATTATCGTTTCTGTAGTAACCACTTGCACAAGGAGTTGTATGCTGGACGCGGCACATAATCGAAGTCTTATAATACAGATCAAAGATTTGTTGTTTACCAGTGTATAAACGCTGACATTTTAAAGCTTTGTTTGTTTAATCTTGATGGAAGGAAGGCGTCTCCAGTGTCGGCGCTTTGTAACATGCGTTTTTTTTTGCTGTGGGAAAGGCTTCAGTACAGCTGAATGATTTTACTGAGAAAACATTCAATTCAAGACGGAGGGGGAAAAAAAGAGGTCGAATGTTTATAACTGGTACAACGAGAAGTGATGAATAAGTACAGTGTGTGATGTGTTTTTTTTTTTTTTTGTTTGTTTGTTGTTTAAATACAATTGTTGGCACATTGCTGTGGTGTAAGCGGAATTAAACACTGCGGAATTTTCTGATATAGGTAACTAATCTACTCATCTAATTGGTAGATCTCGAGTTACTGACTTTTTTCCTTTTACTGGAGTTACCGTTTAGTTTTTTTTGTAAATTTGGGCTTGTGTACAATTAGTGTATGATGACGACGTTCCTCACATTTTATATGTTGAAAATATTTGGTAGATGGAGCTGGATTGTTGGCTGTAGTATTAAATAGCGCTGTGCCGTTTGACCTTGACGATTTTGCAGTGCAGTGTGTGACTGCAGCACAGTTTGGCAGGATCTGTGCTAACCCAGCATGTGATATTAAAAAACATTATATTAGCCATCCTGTGTGCCAGTTCTAATATCTATCTCTCTCTCTCGCTCGCTCCCTCTCTCCTCTTGCAGGTACAACAGAATAGCTCGGGAATGGACCCAAAAGTACGCCATGTGATACCCGAACAAACATCGCCCCAACAAATCTGCATTATAGCTGGAAGAAAGTTCTACAACTGGCTCCCATTCATTTTTTTTTTCTTTTTCTTTTCCCCTTCCCCCTTCTCTCCTTCTCTTTCAGTGAATTGGCACTTCCTTCTGTCTCTCAAAACAAATAATTTTTTTTTTGTCCACTTGTTTCGTTGCCCTTTTCAAAATTCCCACATGCTGCAACAGCAAACACGTCACTTTTTATTCCCCATTAAAAAAAATTTAACAATTCCAGGCTGAACTCTGAAGCATGTCAAGGACTCCAGCCACAGATTTAAAGAAAACAAAAAAAAGAGCGCTTTATTAACTTACGCCACACGTTGGAGGTGCTATTGAGAAGAAATAAAGACATAAATCCATAATTGGGCCTTCATGAGCGATCTGTTGCATTGGCCTTCATTTTGTTTTGTTTTTTTGTTTCATAAGCTTTTATGATAGCGATTACAGTCTGCGAGTATATAACTAGTCCAGATACGATTACGTGAACAGTTAAGATGAATACGAAACCTTCTTTCTGCATGTTAACTGCGATTCGGCGGCGTGCTGAAAACACCGCCAGTGTTAAACACGCGTGTCCACCTGTATGAGGAGTCAGAGGACTTGATTTTTGTTACTCCTGAATTTTTGATTTTGTCTTTTTTGTTTTGTTTTTGTTTTTAGACAGAGCTATTAGTTCATCTCTCTTCCAACTACACTGTTCGCTTGTTGCACTGATTCAAAGCTCTCATTGGATGAACGGTCAACTAATAGCTCTACTAGCTGTCCATTTTTGGTTTTCAATAAAGTTGGTCACATGTATCAGCGTTTGGCGGTGTGTGCTGCATGTCTTACATTATTATAACTTTTCCTTTAGGCAGAAGTAGAAATCAATTGAATTCAGAGTATCCTAATGAATTTATTGAAATTTTCATTTTAACAAAGTGTACGTTAAAGGGAAATAACAGTGGGGAAAATATTCACTCACGTTAATGCCCACAAAACATTTTAAAAGTATTTACGTATCTATGGAATAGCACATTTCAGGTCCACCGCCAAGAACTGGGGTTACTATTACCACCTCGAAGTGAATTATTTTCCCATAACAGCATGACCTGAAGTGTTATTCCTCTCTCTCACACACACACAGCAATTTGCCAATTAATTTATTAATGAGTGACGTTCTCATTTTTATCTGATTATACAGTCGTTACAGTTAAGGTTGTGGAACGTCTGTGAAACAAGATCCTGTTCTCAGTTGTAGCAGCTATAAGCAGTCGTTCCCTCATCAGCACCTCTCTCTTCTCTTTTCAAATAATCAAGACACAAACACAGCATGTCATGTTTACCAAGACCCCCACATTGTGTAAACTCCTGTTCTGACCAAGATGTTGTCGTGGCAGAAAACTTGCACTGGAGAGTCCTTCCATAACTGAAAACAGCTGTTCATATGAAAGAAATATTTTCATTCAGTGTGTTCTGCTAGTTTATTTATTTCTGATCTGTTTACTTGTCATCGAGTCGGCCTTGTAACGGTTAATACATTGTACAATATAACAGCCAATCAGATTTAATCAAGTTAATGAGAGACAAAGGGGTGGAGCTTAGAAAGTATGAAATTTTCATCTTGTACAGTCACAGAATTTTTTTTTCCCTTGAAGTTTTTGGTAGATTGAAAGCAGTAGAACATAATCTTTAATATCACTGAGTGAATTCGACTATGGCTCATTTGTAAAATTGATTTTATATATATATATATATAAGATTTCCTTTTGATTTATTTTACTCCTTGATCAGAAACTATCAACACATTAATGAGGGGGACTCTGATATGCAAATACTAAAAATGGTAAGAATCTAAAACATTCAACTTTCTAAATATTTTAAACTAAGTTTGATCAATTGTCTTACAGAAACTTTCACACAGGATATATGACACACAGGAAGTGCTCATCATTTCACACATGCAAAGTCTTAACCATGAAGTCATTGTGTTTTCTTCCTGTATATTAACTTTTGGAGAAAAACTATAATAGTTGATGTGAGTTTAAGCATGTAATTAATGATTGCTCAAAAGTAAGCTGCATTTAAAGGAATAAGAAATTTCACACTGCTTATAGTTACCCTGATGAACAGTTTATTTGAATGGCACGTTTCATACACAGACATGGATTAAAGCATACAAGATTACATTGGATAAACATCTCAACTTCAATCAGCACACTCTAGGTATTTACAAGTGCTGCCAACAGAGACTCAATTATTTGTAAACTTAAAATACCTGTCTGTTCAGCCTAGTCTGCTTCTTCTTCTGTGTTGAAGTATTGAACCGGTTCTTATGTATGGTGCCATTTGTTTTTTCCATATGCTAACAGTTACCAATAAGAACAAACTCTTGGAAATAACTAATTTAGCGAGAAAAATTTTTGGTATTCCCACCCCTGTTTTAACGTATCATTTCATATACTCTCCGGAAGGCACGTACAAGTTTAAATGATCCAAACCACCCACTTTATCAATATTTCAACCCCCTTCCTTCTGGCCGCAGGTATAGACTACCAAAGTACAGAAAGGCCAGCAATGGTAGGAGTTTTGTTCCTATGGCTATACGAGCGTTAAACACATAGGTACTCAGCCATTGTGATGCCAGATGCATTTGTTGTATGATCCTGATGTTTTTCTTTTTGTTCCCTTCTCCCCTCTAGGCCTGTGATTGTTTATGATGGTTTATATGTATGATGTTGTAATGTTTTGTTTTTTTCTACGCACCCATGGTGGAAACAAATTTCCTCTTTGAGGACCAATAGATTATCTATCTATCTATTTAAAAGAAAAATATAAGAATGATATTAGTAATATGTCATTGATTACAAATAAGCATAAGGGCATAATCTTAAAATTGTAGTAATTAAATAATTTCTTTAGGTCTGGAATTGTAAGGGAGCGTGAAACCTATTACGCTGTTGCTACACTGATAGACCTATAGATATATAAGTAAGGAATAAATCACTCGAGGATGTGCCTTTATAAGAAAATTATTAAATGTGGTGCTGTGACGTGGCCTTGACATGAAACTGAGTTACTTTTCCACCTGAGGTGTTTTATTCCTTTTATACCACAGCAATTTGCCGACGATTACAATTCTTACTTAGTAAAGAACGACATTTCATAAGTGTTGTTGTTATTGTTGTTGTTTATAGTTATAATTATATGTTTTGGAACATCTGCGAAAGATCTTGCACCATCCTCACACTTTCTTCTTCAGGTCACTTCTCACCACTGCATCGTTGATTATTTACTGCCATGGGAAGTCTTCAGGGTGTTTTGAGGTTTCTCTGTGTAACATCTCAGACTGCTTTTTTTTGCCTTTAGATGAGAAGAAGAAAAAAATAGAAGCTGGCCAGAGAATGACTATTTGTAACCGGACTTGTTTATATCTATAAACTATGATATAAAAAAGTATGATCTGATATTCTTTAATAAATAGAAATGTAAAAAAAAAAAAAAAAAAAGAGTATTGGCAAATTGCTACGGTGTGAGATGGGCCGTTATAGGAAAATAATCAGCGATGTGGTGTGTGATGATAACTGACCATATGAAGGTTTGGACAAAATTAATAAGACATTTAGAGCCAATTATTTAAACAAACTGGGTATAATAATAATAATAATAATAATAATAATAATACATTTTAAAAACAAATTACTCACCCAGAGGTGTATTTACAACACTGTGTTTTGTATTAAGATCTCGGTGGATAATTAGGTTTTTTTCAGGCTTACAATTTATGATAATTAAGTAATAATTATAACAACATTACTAGTAGAAGTTGATAATAATCTCCACTGCTGTCATGTGATTTTAAAAAAAAGGACCAATACAATCAGAGATTCCCTGTTTATACATACATCATAGACCCCACTTTGAGAAATATTATATAAACGAATAAAATATTTTAGGTCTATGGAGTATTTGGACATACAGTACTGTATAGTAGGGTTGTCACGATACCATAAACATATCTTACAATACTATACCAGATGAAGTATCACGATACCACACAATATTGTGTTCATTCATAATTCAAATCTACAAAATGAACCAAATTTACAGAAATGCATAGATATAAGTGAAAACAGACAACCCAGATTTTCCTTTCAGTACTGTATTGAAGTATAATACAGCTATTGGGAAAATGCAAGAACAATCATACAATAGAGTGGTACAGGGATGACGTAATTTTGTATGCCAAAACCCGGAAACGAGTTAGCATTTTTTTCCATCGTCCCTGAAGTCAATGGTTTTTGAATGGGATTTTGGTTAAAAACCTGAAATAAGGTCTGTGGTGAACACAAGCTCAACATATTTTCATGTTTTTTTCTATGACATAAAATACACCAGTAATACCCCAATCGTGATTTTTAAAAAAGATTTTATGTGTATTGAAAAAGGCGATTGCTAACAGGTTGCTAAATGGGGCTACAGACGTTGTCGGGGATGTTAAACGTCATCATGCCGAAGAGGAAAAAACATTGCAAATAAACTGGTTCAGGTATGCTTTGCAAAATGCCCCCCAAAAATGTGGATTATGGAAAATGTTTTAAATCAAGTTTGGAATAGCTGTCGGAAGCTTGGTGATGGTGATGTTGAAGTCGAGCGACCATGGTGTAGTTCGTTTAAAGCATACAGTTAGCTTTTTATTTCTGGCGATTGTATTTAGACTTCAAACTTCATAAAAGTTGTGTTCATTTGTGAAACTTATCTTAATGGACAAAACGTGTTAGTATTGTAAACTTTTGTCCATCACAGAGTTTATATTCTTTGATAATCCAAAAGCCTATGTGAAAATCCTATTGGGTTTTTGTTCCTATTGGGAACCAGTATGATGCTAACTTCTGGGGTTCCAGTACAAAATGACGTCATCCCTGCTCCACTCTATATATATATTTCATACGTGGCCCATTAAGAGACTACATGTTAACCAGCAGTCACTTCCAAGCCATTTCCAAGCTGCTACTCTGCACTGCTTAAATCTTGGTTTTATAACCACAAAATCTTCATACACATACGTTAAAGATAGCGGTTGTGCTGTGATTTTGGCTGTATTTACATAAGCATGGTGGCTTAGTGGTTAGCACGTTCGCCTCACACCTCCAGGGTTGCGGGTTCAATTCCCACTGTGGCCCTGCACGTATGGAAGTTGCACCTGCAAGTTTCCTCTGGGTACTCTGCTTTCCTCCCCTCGTCGAAATACCTGTCAGCCTACAATGCCTGATGTTCATATTTAGACACAGCGGTTAGCATAGTGTTGTTTTAACGAAAATGGTATTAGTGGCCTCACATACAACATAGTACTGACGATACAACCGTTTAAAAAAATACAGTGGCATCGGCGGTATTTTGAAGTTTTAGTATCGCGATACTACTGTGGTACCGGTATACCTACTGTATACAGAACACTGAGTTGTAATTGCGGTTAATGTCCGCCAGAGGGCGGGGCGGAATGGTGGTCTTGCTCTACGTCACGGGGAATTTCCAGCAAGGAAGTCAACTTTCTATACAAACACATAGATTGTGGCACAAACTGCTTATCAATGAAACTGAATCGTCCTTATCTACCGACATTTCTCCGCTTTTTTATTCGTAAATTCTCTGGTTTTCTTTGGTAAACAAGTCGTCTTGTAGTATTTCATGAGAAAAGCAGCGCGTGAGAGAGAGATAGAGAGAGTTTTGTCTCTATCGACAACACGTTTAGATCTTTAACATGGCGCAGTAAATACATTTTTATAAACACTTTTAGGACGAACAGGATAACAATTCATGTTCTTTCTGCATTTGGACTGTTATTTGTAAAGGTAAGAGCTTTACAAGTAAAAAAAAAAAAAACGTATCTCGTTTTCATTATTAACATGTTTTGTTTTTCCACTGTTATTTTGTTGCTCTTTGTATCATCCACTTGTTACATGTTTAATGCAACTTCCTACTTGTTACCACTCAGTGTAGCCTTTTAGCATTAGCTTCAGCTAACAGGCATTAGCTTTAGCTAACACCTTCCTGATTTTTAAGGGGTTTTATAATTCAGCGACCTTAGCGGAGTGAGCACACTAACACCCCGTTGAAGTTAACCTTGATGGACGGGACAAGCGGTTAAGGCAAGGGCTGTATCCCAAATAACAATCTCATGGACGCGTAGTGTAGTCCATAAACTGGATTTCGAGATGCGGTGTTAAAGGTGTAGAAACCATTACTCCACGTTATCTGTCGTGCAGGCAGATAGTTAACCCTGGTTAGTGTGTACATGCCATTCTAGCACAATATCTAGTACACAGTGTAAACACGGATCAGATTGGGACTTGGTTCGTCTACCTAAGTACACAGGAAGTATGGAAGATGCTTCTACCCTCTCTCCTGTCCTCTTCTGTCCTGTCCTTCATTCTCCTCTCTCCTGTCCTGTCCTTCATTCTCCTCTCTCCTGTCCTTCATTCTCCTCTCTCCTGTCCTCTTCTGTCCTGTCCTTCATTCTCCTCTCTCCTGTCCTCTTCTGTCCTGTCCTTCATTCTCCTCTCTCCTGTCTTCTTCTGTCCTGTCTAACACTCTCCTGTCCTATTCTGTCCTGTCCTACACTCTCCTGTCCTCTTCTGTCTTGTCCTGTCCTCGTCTGTCCTGTCCAACACTCTCCTGTCCTCTTCTGTCCTGTCCTGTCTAACACTATCCTCTCTGTCCTACACTCTCCTGTCCTCGTCTGTCCTGTCCAACACTCTCCTGTCCTCTTCTGTCTTGTCCTGTCCTACACTCTCCTCTCTGTCCTACACTCTCCTGTCCTGTCCTGTTTAACACTATCCTCTGTCCGACACTCTCCTGTCCTCTCCTGTCCTGCACTCTCCTCTCTCCTGTCCCCTGTCCTGTCTAACACTATCCTGTCTATCGTACACTCTCCTGTCCTGTCATATACTCTCCTGTCTTACTCTCTGTCCTGTCTTAGAATCTCCTGTCCTACACTAGTCTGTCCTGTCTTACACTCTCCTTTCTCTGTCCTACACTCTCTCTGTTATGTCCTACACGCCCTTTGTTCTGTCCTACATGCTCCTGTCCTACACTCTCTCTGTCCTGTCTTACACTCCCCTTTCTCTGTCCTACACTCTCTCTGTTATGTCCTACACGCTCTTTGTTCTGTCCTACATGCTCCTGTCCTACACTCTCTCTGTCCTGTCTTACACTCCCCTTTCTCTGTCCTACACTCTCTCTGTCCTGTCTTACACTCCCCTTTCTCTGTCCTACACTCTCCTGTCCTACAATCTCTGTCCTGTCTTACACTCTCTTTTCTCTGTCTTACACTCTCTCTGTTCTATTCTACACTCTCCCCTCTCTGTCCTACACTCTCCTGTCCTGTCTAACGCTGTCCTCTCTCCTGCACTCTCCTCTCTCCTGTCCTCTCCTCTCTCCTGTCCTGTCCTGTCTAACACTATCCTGTCTGTTCTACACTCTCCTTTCTCTATCCTACACTCTACTGTTGTATACTCTCCTCTCTCTGTCCTACTCTCTCCTGTCTTACTCTCTCTGTCCTGTCTTAGAATCTGCTGTCCTACACTTCTCTGTCCTGTCTTCCACTCTCCTTTCTCTGTCCTACACTCTTTCTGTCCTGTCCTACAATCTCTCTGTTCTGTCTTGTACACTTTAGTCCTGTCTTACACTCTCCTCTCTCTGTCCTACACTCCATGAGAACCAGTGTAATGCGTTTTGGAACCATTTACAATTTATTAAGAATTTATGCCGAGGACGAAATACAGCGGGAGCTAGAAACGGCAAATGACAAAGTATACTTAACGATATCAAGTCGATTAAGCGAGCTGAGCATTGTTCACGCAGGAAAGCAGTGCAGAGTGAAGCTCGTGCGCATGCATGTTCGTCTCCGTCATCTCCGCGACAGCTGATAAAATCTTTTCGCTTACTTTAAGTCTAGCATTACCAGCATTCTGAGTTCACTTTACTACCACTGCTCGTCTCTTTTCCAGCATTTTCTCAATGACCTTTTTAGCAAAGCAATACATCACAAACGACAGCAGCACAGCTCGAACCTCCTCCATGCTTCTTGTTGTTGTTGTTGCGGTGTCGTTATCATATTTCAGAAAATAGAGTGTCTGTTTTTGAAACAAGAACCTGTTCCAAAGATTTAAAAAAATAAAATTCATTCCATGACCAGTAATCGAACCCGGGCCGCAGCAGTGAGCGCCCCGAATCCTAACCAGTAGACCACCCGTTTGGGTGCAGCAAACTCTTTTGTTACTGTTGAAAGGTTTGTGTTCCAATCAGAGCCTGCTGTTTTACATTATTACATCATTAAAATCAGCTTACGTCTGTGTCAATAATCAGTTTGATTGTAGCATACTTCGAGGCTTCATATCCTCGCCAAGGGTTTTGTCGGGCGCAGTCATACGTCACCAGACTAATTTGCCTAATCTTCACGGAAAAAGTTCCCTTTATTAATTTTTCTGGGTAATTTTGGTGGAAAAGCGCCTATAGACATTTACACACCTTGTTTTCCTGCTCAGCATGAGACGATGTTAGTGTTTCAGTTTCAGACCCTTTACTGGGAAATTAAAATATCAGCGTATATCCATTTTTCCCCTCATACTGACTATGTGAGCTAGTGTTTGGCAGAATTGAGAGACTGTCAGCCAATAAGACACGAGTATTTCCACATGTTTTCCTGTAAACGATGTCTGATTGGTCTCGCCTCCGTTCACCGGAGACACCAAATTACAACACCGCCGTCTTCTTTTACTGACCTTCGGTTACGAAGTGACAAACCGCTCCAAGTGGAGAATTATCATAAGTCTCCGGGGCTACAGCCCTGAATGTCCAATCCAGGTTATGCTCCTGGACAAACCGAGCAAAATTATGAAGGAGCACATCCTCTGTCTGCAGTTCTCTGTATAATCGTAAGTGCTCTGTCTCTCACAGCGCAACAACCAAGGCTTGGTTGGTGACTGTGTTGGTGAAAGTTGGCGTTTGTCCGTGTGTGTCTGTGCAGTGTGAACCGGGCTTTAGACTCTCCAGTCCTGTCCTGTACTCTCCTGTCCTGTCCTACACTCTCCTGTCCTGTCCTACACTCTCCTGTCCTGTCCTGCACTCTCCTGTCCTGCACTGCACTCTCCTGTCCTGTCCTACCCTACACTCTCCTGTCCTGTCCTGCACTGCACTGCACTGTCCTGTACTGCACTGCACTGTCCTGTACTGCACTGCACTGTCCTGTCCTGTACTGCACTCTCCTGTCCTGCACTCTCCTGTCCTGTCCTGCACTCTCCTGTCCTGCACTCTCCTGTCCTGCACTCTCCTGTCCTGTCCTGCACTCTCCTGTCCTGTCCTGCACTCTCCTGCACTGTCCTGTCCTGCACTCTCCTGTCCTGCACTCTCCTGTCCTGCACTCTCCTGTCCTGTCCTGCACTCTCCTGTCCTGTCCTGCACTCTCCTGTCCTGTCCTGCACTCTCCTGTCCTGTCCTGCACTCTCCTGTCCTGTCCTGCACTCTCCTGCACTGTCCTGTCCTGTCCTGCACTCTCCTGTCCTGCACTCTCCTGTCCTGTCCTGCACTCTCCTGTCCTGTCCTGCACTCTCCTGTCCTGCACTCTCCTGTCCTGCACTCTCCTGTCCTGTCCTGTCCTGCACTCTCCTGTCCTGGCCTGTCCTGTCCTGCATACTCCTGTCCTGGCCTACACTCTCCTGTCCTGTCCTACGCTCTCCTGTCCTGTCCTACGCTCTCCTGTCCTGTCCTGCGCTCTCCTGTCCTGTCCTGTCTTTTACACTCTTTTCCTGTCCTACACTCTCCTGTCCTGTCTAACACTGTCTCTAAGACTCTCTGTGCCACATGGCTCATTTGCTATGTTAAGGGCACTACAAAGGGTGTCTAAGCCAATATTCCATAACCTACACTGTATGGCCAAAACAATGTGGACAGCCTTCCCAGAAGAGTGGTGGTTGTTATAGCAGTAAAGGGTGACTAAATCTTTAATGGGATGTTCAACGATCCTTCAACAAGAGGATCAGTTGTCTACAAACTTTTGGCCATATAGTGTATGTAGTGCATCATATACAGTCCTCTCTTGTTGGTCGTTCTACGCACTTTATAGTATATAGCCAATGTCTTTTCTTTGCCGTGCAGGAACCATGAATGAAGAGGACACGTATCTTCCAGGGCACCAGGAGGTGGGTAAAGAAACCCTACGAATCAAAAACGTCCTTGCATTATTGTATAACATACAGTAGACATGTCCTGATAATCAGTTATATGATCTATGACAATTTTCATATCAAGAAGCCATATTTTAGGAAAGCAGAATTATCCTATAACGCTCATCACCAATCATGAATATGAAAAAGCGTAGAAGACAGAACTATAGAATAAACCTTTTATAAAATCACTGCGATTAAAACAAATCCTGGTTCCTGTTTCATCACCGATTATGCAGCCCTAGAAAATCGTTCCGCTCATTATGCTTCCTCAAGAAGTTTATCAACTGCGCAGCACCTCAAGAAAGCTCTGGTGAAAATATTCTCATCACACAGGAAGCGTCTGTTAGAAAGCTGCAGAGTCGTATTTTTTCCTGTATTCTGTGGTCGACATTGCTCTCCTTCAGTCTGAGATCAAATATGAGTCGACGCTCCAGGTCCTGGTGCACAGAGGCACTCTTTTTAAATAATGATAGTTGTTTTTCCTGAGTGTATCTTGTATATTTCTAGACCATTAAGAAACTAGTAGCTGATTAGATATCTTTTAAAATCTATTTTTATTTTGCCAATTGGACGATTCTTTTACGGTATTAAACACACTGCCGTTTTATATTTTTCTTGCAAAATTAAAATTTAAAATGACTACTCTAAAGTTACTGTAGGACTGACGTCATTTTGTTCTGTTCTCTCTGTGTAGTTCTTTGACTTTGATCCACACTGGATTCCAGTGGACCCAGGATATCCCGCTGTGCCGACATCGAACCCACATCGTATGGGTAAGAGTGTGATCATCAGATACACTGGAATAGGGATTTATGACGTAGGCCATAAAATGTGGCACTTGTGCTTTTATGAAAGATTAGGATTAAGTGCATGGGCAATGTTTCTAGGGCACACGGTGGCTTAGTGGTTAGCACGTTCGCCTCACACCTACGGGGTCCGGGGTCCGAGTCCCGCCGGGGCCGTGTGTGCGGAGTTTGCATGTTCTCCGCTGCGGGGGTTTCTGAAAATGGTACTGACCCTGATGGATGGACTAACACCCTACCTAAGTGTTAGAGTTAGGTAGCAACAGGCTAGGTACAACCTGGAATACAATAGTTACTACATAGCAACAAGCTAGGAAGCACATGGAATACCGTAGTAATGATATAGCAACAAGCTAGGAACCACCTGGAATACCTTAGTAACCACAGAGCAACACGCTAGGAACCACCTGGAATACCATAGTAACCACAACAGGCTAGGAACCACCTTGAATACCATGGTAACCACAACAGGCTAGGAACCACCTGGAATACCATAGTAACCACAACAAGCTAGGAACCACCTGTACCCATAATAATACCCATGTACACATGCACCTTTTGTACAGTGTGTAGTGTAACTGTACAGGTAGTAAGAATCTGAACCACAAATTCCTTACTACAGATTACATGACTCCCATGCTCCAGATTAAATGAATCCCAAATGACTCATTTACTTCAGATTAAATGAATCCCAAATGTTGTCCTTGCTCCAGATTAAACAAATCCAAACTGCTCCTTTGCTCCAGATTAAACGAATGCCAAATTACTTCCTTATTACAGATTAAATTAATCCCATTTGCCCCCTTTCTAGAGATTAAATAAATCCGAAATGATTCCTCAATCCAGAATAAACAAATCCCTAATGACTCCCTAGCTACGGGAGTAAATAGTTCATCATCATTATTATTAGTAGTAGTGGTAGTAGTAGTATTAATTTTATTATTTTATACTTTATATATATATATATATATATATATATATATATATATATATATATATATATATATATATATATATATATATATATATATATATATATATATATATATATAATGTCGTCTATGCCTATGTTGGCTAATCTGGATTGTGAATCTGGATTCAACATGTAGATATGTCAGTTTTTTTCTTTTGCAGCAGACAAAAAAGCAAGAGAGATGTATGTGACTAGAAGTAAGAAGAAAGCTGCTAGCCCTGTGTAAAGACAGATTACTACATTGTGCATATTGTTTGCAATAACCGTCATCTTATTGTGAGTGTGTAATATGATTTAATGTAGCTACGTTTACTCAGCAGTTTACTCAATATTTACCCTGGCCACTTTTCTTTAATGAACACACACCTAAACTGCCGAATGCTTGCTGATGTTGCTTGCAGAGTGTGCCACCAATGTTTACATGAGCTGATCTTTTAGGTAAAAATTCATTGAGTAAGCTCAGTGAAATTTACCAATGATTTAATTCATTTATTCTCAGGAACACACGTTAAGACGGTAAATACTTATTATGCAGCGTGCACATAAAGGAAATAAAAATCTAAAATAAAACATTTCATTAAGACACAACAAGTTTCATGATGAGTAAAGAATAAACCACTCTGTGTCCTGCTGTAATCGGGTCAGCATTAAGGACAGTGTGGTGTGATGTAAGAGGAGTTACTCTTACCAACCTGAAGTTGATTTATTTACCAAAAACCGCATGTCCTGAAGTTCTGCCAACAATAAAATTAAAGTAATTTAAGAACGTCACGTCACACTCTTAATCCATTTATAGTTACACTTAACCTAAGGAGACATTTATTAATATTTATGGAAGGCGTCTCCAGTGTCAGTCCTTTTTAACAGTCAGAGGTTCCACAGCATTAAACTTAAATATAAACAGATAAAAAGTATGAAGTGTTGTTCTTTAACATATTGGCAAATCACTGTGATGATATAAGAGGAATACCACTCCATCCCATTGATTATTTTCCTGTCACAGTGCGCCCTGTTCTATTTTATTCCTTACACCACAGTAAAAGTTTCAGTTAAGAGTTCTACAGAACACGCTCAAGTCACTCAGCTGCCGTTCCTCGCAAAACGCTGAGCTAGTTGTTTGCTCGTCTGTCAGCCGCGGTGAAGACGGTGAAGATGTAGGTTTTGGTTTGGCTACGGTTTGGTTATTTCCACCTCCCATCACAGCAGGATTTTTTTTTTTGTTTGTTTACCAGAGAGAGTGAAACGTGTGATTTCACTTTCATGTCTTGGAGGCTAGTTAGCGCCAGTGCTAGCGTAACATAAAAACAGCTATTTTCCAGCTATCAAAGCGGGTAACTGTTTAACTTGTTAGGAATCCTCAGGTGGCTTATTGTTTCAGTAGCTTTTGCTCGTTCTTACTCACTATTATGCTCTCGTTTATCGATTTACCCGAGAATGGATCCCATTTATATGAATAGCAAGTTATTTTGAGTGATTTGCAACTTAGAGGTTAGCAACATAGCTATTTAATCTGTCAGCTTGCGTTACAATAAGAGAGCGAATTTCTGGAAATTTATGAATTTACGTTAGATACAAAACAAATAATGTCCAGTTTGTAAACATTTCCATGTCAGTTTGATCCGCTGTGTTTTTGAAACTTTCATGGGGGTAAAAAACGACCTACACAGAGACATGAGACTGCCTTCATCTCGGACTCGCAGAAATGGTATCTATGTAGGTATGAGCTTTCCGGTTGGAGCTGTTATAAAGAGCTACAGTGACATATTTTGACACTTGAAGCTGATCTATAAAGATTTCACACATAAGTACATGTTATACAGTCATCATGCATAGTGGACTTTGTCCTTTTACACCGGGCTCTCTGTAACGGTTATGTGTTAACTAACACCTACTCTCATTCACTCGAGAACCTGGTTAAAAGCTTTTAATGACACCCGAAAAATGAAGCCTTTGTCAGATTATTGTTGTTCTAACAAGCTCTTGATGCATTAATAAAGATCAGAATAGCTGAGTATAACTCTTTTCGTTCTAACACGTTGTGATGCAGGTCTTCATATATGATTTACATGTGATTTTGATTTCTGAACAAAACTCAAAACAAAATTTGGAGAGACAGATGTGCTCCTCTATATCTTAACGATTCATTATTTAATTAATTTAATTCATTAAATGAATTAATGACTGATTCTGATTGGTCAGGGTGTTGATTTGGCTGTAATTCAAATCACAGGTTTCTATTCACTCTAATAAACTGTAATATGTAATCGTTTCTATCGACACTTTCTGTGAGGAGATGTTTATTTAACATTTATGGAAGGAATCTCCAGTGTCAAGTTTTCTGACACGGGAACGTCTTCCGGACAGAGGAGTTTGCTGTTTCTCAGTAACATAAAATATTGTTTGTCTTATTCACTTTTAGAGTGAGAAACAATATGGAACTTGTTTTGTGGATGTTTGACAACATTAATAGTTGATTTGTTAAAACTTTTTACTAGGACAAATAACCTGGAAAAAAATATCTAGAACATTAAAAATAAATAAATAATGGTTTAAATCGGCATGGGGTCCAGCACAGCCAGGTAATTCTCCCCTGAAAAAAAATCACTCCCCTGACAAGAAACATAGTTATCCAGAACAAACACTTGCCCAGTTTTGACTAATTTTGCCTAATGCACCATTAAACGTAACTATAGACAGCTAATATTATAAGATAAATAATAAAACACTTCAAGACGTATTTTGTGGTAGTAACTCTGCTTCTCTCTGCCACATCAATTAAATTCCGTTTTATTTGTATAGCACTTTTAACAAAGCAGCTTTACAGAAATATATAGATTTTAAATGCATGAATTGATCCCTAATGAGCAAGGAAAAACTCCCTGAGATGCTATGAGGAAGAAACCTTGAGAGAAACCAGACTCAAAAGGGAACCCATACTCGTCTGGGTGACAACGTATAGTTATAAATAAATAAATATATCCCTTCTACAAATTTGCTAATGCTACATGGTCAATCAGTGCAGTTGTGTGACCAGGAAAATTCACTATAGTTTTTACATGAAGGCTGTTTTGTTGAACTTATCCACTGTATTGTAGTCCTAGCCATCACAGCATAACTCTTCATATGAATTAAAGTCCAATCTCTGTCATCTTTAGTCTGTATCATGTGGGACCATCCTCAGCATCAGCATGTGACTTCCAATTGATGAGAACTTCAACAAGAAATAGGGCATCAGGATGGACCAGGCAGGTCCGTCTACTGCAAGTGCGCAAGTCCCTTGTGTCTGAGTCCCGAACACTAATTGGAAGGCTGTTCCATAACTGTGGATTTTATATATGTGATGATTGTGTGCAGGTTTCTGCGGTGGTTTTATTCCTAGTTAATTTTGCTACAGTATTAAATAAGAATCTAGAATTATTTTTGCTATCTTCAATTAGGGTAGTGAGAGGTGGATCTAGCTCTTTCTATAGTTCAGGACACTCTCCTTCCATGCTGTTTGAAATACTACCGATTAGGTTTGACGTCATTTACGTTCTAATTGTCGAGTGGTCTGTTTTAAGGTGCGTGTGTGATCGTTATACCAGGGTGCTAGCTTTTTCTCTCTAATTATTTTTTCTTAAGTGGAGCTACCTTATCTAATGTGTAGCGGAACATTGACTCTAAGCATTCAGTCGCCTGATCAAGCTCATTGGGATCAGACGGTGATGCAGTCATAGTTAATATATCTGGGCGGTTATTGATAAAACTCTGACGTGAATGTACATTTGACTCGGTAGCGTGGCAAGGTGAATATATTATGATCAATACTTAATTTAAAAGAGATGAGAGAATGATCTGAGATAGCTTCAGACCTCAGAAATGTGACTATATTTTCTCTGTTTAATCCATATGTTAGTATGAGGTCAAGAGTGTGACCACCATTATGAGTGGGTCCTATTACATTCTGATTGACCCCTACTGAATCTAAAATGAACGGAACCACTGTTCTCAGAGGGTCTTCCGGGTTACCAAAATTAATATTAAAGTCACCAACAATTAATGCTTTGTCTCGTGAAACAACCCGGTTCAAGATGAAATCTGCAAACTCGCCAAAGAATTTGGTGAATCACATCTCCCTGTTTAAGCTCTTTTCACAACTAGTTTGTATGATATATATTTATTTAATGACATTGTATTTTATCATTTGGCTTCATTTGGCATCACAGTGATTTTCAAGCACACCAAAATGTCTGGAGAACTTGGGTGTTCTTTGATTTGTCAGGAAAATGGCAGGATGCTTTGATGGACATGTTTGTGTTTGCATAGCATTGAATTTGCATTCCATTTCACAAGCCTCTCTCTTCAATGGATCATGTAACTTGCACGGTTGTGTATCTCACACACACGTGTGCACATACATTATGACAACTGGAGGAAATGCAAGGCTGCTTCTATTTTTTCTCCGATCCTTTCACTTCTCTGTTTGATGTGAGAGACTGTTGAAAAACACAGAACCACGCCTGGTGCATACCATTTTAATAAATTTAGTTCTGAAAATTCAAACTCATCGAGGCGGACTCTTCTCGTAAATAACAATGACTTGTGTAACACGACTTTGGCATTATGGAGATCAGGGCGAGGCCAGTTTGTCATCACTGCATGAGTAGCGGAAGTTCTCCTGTGACCTCTGCTTTGTTTTAAACATAACCTGGGTTGCATCACTGTAGCGGGAAGTGTGTGGGTACGTGTGGGTACGTGTGTGTGTGGACGTAACTAGCTCGATCGGTGCAGGTTCAGCGCCCAAGTGGAGAGGATGTGGTCAGAACCGAGTCACTGTTCAACACAGGAAGAGGAGGCCGAGGCTTATACAGCTACGTGAATGCACACTAGCAGCTTGAGCGGCAAGCTTCTCAGAAGAAAGCTCATGCTAGGTCATGTAGAGAAGTAAGCAAGGGCTCAAGCCAGCTGACAGACAAATAAACATCTCCTTACAGAAAACTGCACCATATCAACTATTATAATTGTTTCTTAATTAAATAAGTTTTTAAATTAGTTTGTAATCAGCCTTAGATTAGATTATGTAGAGCATCCTAGTTAAAAGTCTGTCAATCTTATGATTGTGAAGTAAATCTTATGTGAGCATGAACCAAGATTAGCCCCGCCCACTTTACATCAAAATATAGGAAATGCGTATGCAGACACTTTTTGTTTTTGTTATTTAATATACTTCGCTTCCAGTGCATATAGCCACTTCAAATGTACACACAATTTGTGCTTGAAGTGGTGCTTGAAAGAATTTTCTACATTTCTGCATAAATATGACCTAAAACATAATCAGATTTTCACACAAGTCCTAAAAGTCGATAAAGAGAACCCAGTTAAACAACTGAGACAAACAATAATATGCCTGGTCACTAGGGCTCCACAATTAATTGAATATCGATCTCGATTACGATTTTGACAGCTCACGATTACATGAACATGATCGACTGCGATATTGGCTTTTAAAGTTAGTCCTCCGCTCGTAAAAAACTCTGCTGCATATCAAATCAAGCGCTTCCTACATTTATTGCCAGTCATCATAGAGTGGAGCGGGGATGACGTCATTTTGTATGCCAAAACCCTGAAACGAGTTAGCATTTTAGCCCTTCCAGTTCCATCGTCCCATATCAATGGATTTTTTGAATGGGATTTTGGTTATAAGCCTGAAATAAGGTCTGTGGTGAACACAAGCTCAAAATATTTTCACGCTTTATTCTACGACATAAAATACACCAGTAACACCCCATTCATGACTTTTTAAAATGCTTTTACATGTGTCGAAAAGGCGGTTGCTAACAGTCACGTAATGTGTGTTTAGGACGGATGCAAGTGCACAAAATTCGTTGTGTTGAACTATTTCCATTGCTTTTGTTTGATTTGTTCATTGCAAACAGCTGAAAGTCTGCAAATTTTGACAATAAACCTGATTTGCCATGGGGGTGGAATAATTTTGATTGCAACTGTACTCATTTCCTCTCACTGTAGCCTTATTTCCTCACACTGTGCTATGTGCTTAGTGATCATTTGTTCTGGACTTTTTGTACATATCCTTTTTGCTTGTAAACCTTGAAGACCTACTAATTGTGGTTTAGGACATGAAGGCTCAGTGAAATCTAAATTTAGCCTACCTACTAAGAAAGCCTAATTATAGATTAGCACACACGTGCTTCCTGAAATGAAACCTGGGGTAGTCAAAATAACCGAAAAAAACACCAGCTGTTTCGGTGAAACTTCACTTAGATCTTAGTTTTTACAGTGGAAACTTTCTCTAAAAATTACCACTGCCACATCATGATCAAGATATTTGTCATGATACAGGAGATGAGTTGTGTGTTCTCAACCTCGTTTGGCCTCCAAGGTGCTAGTGCTGTGCTCGACACAATGACATCCGCATAATATATCACAGGAGGAAATCAAATCACGTTTATAATAACGCACTCATTGTTTCACTCAATAGCAAGAAAGAAAAAGGTATAGTTATTGATGTTTCTGGAAGATCTATATTTAACCTTTTACGGATGAAGTATCCAGTGCCAGCGCTTTGTAACTTTCACTGGAAAGTCCTCAGGGCTTTACGGTTTCTCTGTAAGATGACAAGCTGTGTGGGTTATTTTAATTGTCCATGCAAGAGAGGGGAAAAAAAGAGAGACTAGAAAGGAAGCGATTGGTTAGTGCTTCTACGACGTAAGTGTGAACAGGAACTTCAGTGGTGAATTTTTCTATATGTCTGCCTAAATATGACCTAAAACCTCATCAGATTTTCACACAAGTCCTAAAAGTAGACAGCAAAAACCCAATTCAACAATTGTATTCTAAATATGATCAAATATCGTACTTGGTCATTTATTTACTGGGGAAAATGATCCAGTATTGAATATCCGTGAGTGGCAAAACTATGCGAACCTCTGAGCTTAGCGGTTAATTTGAAGGTGAAATTAGAGTCGGGTGGTTTCAATCAGTGGGATGAAAATGAGGTGTGAGTGAGCGCCCTGTTTTAACGAACTGGGATCTATCTAAGTTTGATCTTCACAACACATGCTTGTGGAAGTGTATCATGGCATGAACAAAGGAGATTTCCAAGGACCTCAGGGGGAAAAAAAAGAGTGTAAAAATGGAGGCTTAGTCACAGCGGAACCCAGGGTAACTTGGCAACTAAGGGCTTCTCTCACATTGGCTAATGTTAATGTTCATGAGTCCACCATCAGGAGAACACTGAACAACAATGGTGTTCATGGCAGGGTTGCAAGGAGAAAGCCATTGCTCTTCAAAAAGAACATTGCTGCCTGTCTGCATTTGCTAAAGATCACGTGGGCAAGCCAGAAGGCTATTGGAAAACTGTTTTGAGGATGAATGTGACCAAAATAGAACTTTTTTGGTTTAAATGCGAAGAGTTATATTTGGAGAAAGGAAAACACTGCATTCCAGCATAAAAACTTTACGCAGTCTATGAAACATGGTGGTGGTAGTATCATGGTTTGGGCCTGTTTTGCTGCATCTGGGCCAGGATGACTTGCCATCTTTGATGGAACAATGAATTCTGAATTATACCAGTGAATTCTAAAGGAAAATGTCAGGACATCTGTCGTTAGGTTCATGCAGCAAAACAGTTTCCCTAAGGTGTTCTACAAAAGAATGATTAAGGGTAATGTTTTGGAATGGCCAAATCAAAGTCCTGACCTTAATCTAATGGAAATGTTGTGGAAGGACCCCAGCAACATCCCAGAGTTGAAGCTGTTCTGTACTGAGGAATGGGCTAAAGTTCCTCCAAGCCGATGTGCAGGACTGATCAACAGTTACCACAAATGTTTCATTACAGTTATTGCTGCACAAGAGGGTCACACCAGATACTGAAAGCAACGGTTCACATACTTTTGCCACTCACAGATATGTAATATTGGATCATTTCCCTCAGTAAGTAAATGGCCAAGTATAATATTTTTGTCTTATTTGTTTAATTGGATTCTCTTTATCTACTTTTAGGACTTGTGTGAAAATCTGCTAATGTTTTAGGTTGATAAACCTTCATGCACCACTGTAACCTTTTTCTCGGACGTTGAATGTGACTATAAACGGATTTTTAAAAAAGAATTTATATTAATATATTGGCAAATACGGCTGCTATAAGAATAGTAAAACACATCGGAAATAGTCAGCTTCTGGGTGGGAACAGTAACCCAGTGACATTGTTGATTATTTTCCTATAACAGCATGACACTGAGTCATTACATATCACCATGGTTTCTTTTAAGGAAGCTCTGCTAATACAAGTATTAACACTTTTTTTTTTTTTTTTTTTTAAATAAACACTTCTAGAATTTCAGGTCTCTGTCACGTTTTATTCAGAAATTGACTTGACTTTCCGTACTTTCATCATAAACTGGATGTGTCCATGTACTCTGTGTGTGTGTGCGTGCGTGCGTGCGGTACTAAAGGTAGCTCTTGCCACGTCTAAACTGTACTTATCTAATACTTTGTCTTCACAGTTTGAGTAAAATCTAAATTTAGCATGCCGTGTTTACTGAAATGAAGTGTGGGGTTGTTAAAACAGCCCTCAGAACATGACAGCCAATTTAGCACCTAATCTCTGTTTCATAGTGGAAACGTGTGCTTTATAGTTTCAAAATGAAAGTCAGATACTTTCACGTTGTTGCGTATTGCAACGGAGTATGGAGGAAAACTCGGAAAACACCGCACTTTTCAAATGGTTCATCATGATGTTTTTTTTTCTTTCTTCTTTTCTTTGTTTCTCCAGAAGGACCTTGTCTCCAAATTACAGAACAACCCAAACAGGTAATAAACAATTACTTCTAGATGTGAGATAATGCTATAGATGTAATTTAGGATGTTTAATATCATTTGAATAACACTGTACATTGTGTTGCTCAGCGGGGCTTCAGGTTTCGTTACGGCTGCGAGGGCCCGTCTCACGGTGGACTCCCAGGAGCCTGCAGTGAGAAGAACAGGAAGACGTATCCTCAGGTCAAGGTGAGTCTGGCCAGGATCTTTTTTCTGAGCCGTGTCTAATTTATTTCTTTATTTTTTTAACACAGTTTTTTAACAAACTGTCAGCAAATCAGTACTGTCATATTTAAAACAAACAAAAAAAAGACTATTTTTGATGATACTTTATAGGTTAAAAAAAAATCATTGTTTTTTTATACATTAAAAAATTCTTCATAAAAAAAAAAAGTATTTAACACTGAAAAAGGAAAAATGATTTTACAATTTTAACGATTAAGTACAAATATTTAACATCAAATCAGCTCCTTTTTTTAATTATTAAAAAAACAGATTAACAATTTTAATAACAAGATTTCACAATAATTCAGTAAATCATATTATTACATAATTATCACATATTATCGATATTATATCACCATATCACCCAGCCGTAAGGGACCACAGTGAATTATAGATTTATTCAAGCATGGAGGGAGATAAAGAAAACTTTTGGCCAAAAAAATGAAGGTTTAATGATGCGAAAATAATATCATTCCAAGTACCTCAAACTTTCACCTCGTCGACTTCTTTTATTGTAGATTTCATACACTGCCGAGTCTGCAGACTCATGAAACTCATGAAAACATAAAGTTCATTTCTTTTTGTTCTTTTCCACCAAATCAAAATATTTTGCATTTTTGTTGCAGGTAACACGCACTTTTCCTTTTTTGCAAGATTATCCTTTTGCGTTCAACTGCATATTAGTCTATCAAACCAATTATCAATACTCACCTACTGCAAATATGACCTTAACAAGGAGTTATGGCACATTTGAAACGTCAGACTTGAAAAGAGAACAAAAAAAAGAAGTGTGTGTGTGTGTGAGAGAGAGAGAGAGAGAGAGAGAGAGAGAGTGTCTGAGTGACGCTGCCGCTTTGGGAATTTCCTCAGAACGTCTCGCTGGTAATTAGTAGGAAGTACCGATACGCGTGTTTCTGTGACTTGTGTGGGCTTCAGATGGGAAAGGAGGCGAAAAACAACACGCCCCCACGACTTCAGACAGACTCAGACACGCAGAGGACACCTACCCCCACTTACACACACATACACAATGTGCTTTCTGTTGCATCCAGCAAGTGAACATTGTCGAGCGTATAACCTGATCCGGGCTTTTCCCCACCAGCATTTAATGCCGAAATGCGCATCGTCAGCGCCTAGCAGGAATCTGGTGAATTCTTTTTCCAGAGAGTTCTTTAAAATGATTGAGTGGATAGACTGACGTGTGTATCTGAGTTCCTCTTTTTGGTTCTGTTTTGAATAAAATTTTTTACATGTACAGGGTGATATCACTATATCACCTACTTAACTCCTTATTTTAATTATCATCATTAGTTAGGGCTGGAATGTTTTTTTTTAATGATATGTCATTTATTGGAATGTTAATATATCATGTATATGTATGTGATATGTCCTATCGCTTAGCTCATAACGTGCCTCATTTATCAA
Source organism: Ictalurus punctatus (assembly GCF_001660625.3). NCBI lineage: Eukaryota > Metazoa > Chordata > Actinopteri > Siluriformes > Ictaluridae > Ictalurus > Ictalurus punctatus. The sequence continues at coordinate 18,033,614 of NC_030417.2, read as the reverse complement.
TCTTGCATATCACAGCGATTATACGATTTGAAACCGACAAATTGAGGTTAACGTTTGTGAGTCTCCTTTTGAAATTACGTGATAATAATTAGGGAAAATAATGGTCAGACATCTCGTTTAAACATGAATCACTTTATTAAACATGACGTTTCTTTCAGAGTGAAACGTTTCCTTCTTCAGTCCGCATTTTCTACCCCGATTTACCCGGTAAGCTCGGATGCTTGAACTATACGTTGGTAATTCACATAAGCTTGGTAAGTGGTCTGCACTTATATAGCGCTTTTTCAACCTTGGTGGTTCCAAAGCACTTTACACGGGTTCTCATTCAGCCTTTCACACACACACTCGCACACCAATGGTAGCAGAACTGCCATGCAAGGCGCTATCTTCCCATCGGGAGCAACTTGGGGTTCAGTGTCTGGCCCAAGGACAATCCGGCTTGTGGAGTCATGTGGGCTGGTAATCGAACTGCCAACCCTACGGTTCGCGGACAACCCGCTCTACCACCTGAGACACAGCCGCCCACAATCTTCAAAAAAAAATCTTAACAGAAACTTGAGTAAGTGCATAACCCGACTCTGAATACGTGTAACTTTCCGCATGTACAGTAAATGTAAATTGACAAACTCTGAATACAGCCCATGGAGAAGCATTTCTGTGCGCCATGTCGGTATCATGGTGAACAGAATTCTGGGATTGCCATTTCCTGTGAATACATATGAGATGCTCATTTAAATTTGATCAAGTTGAGGTGCTTTATGAATGTAATAGACTTTTGTGTAAAAGGTGTTTTCATGCTTGGTCCCTCAATAACTTAGTAAATGGTATTACCGTTTTTCTCATTATTACCAGTTCTTGCCTATAAAAGTCACATGGTGGTGTCATTCTGATGATGTGATGAGGCTTTTTGTTTTGTTTGTTTGTTTTGTTTTGTTTTTTGAGGTCACCAAACAGCAGAATGAGACCAACATGAACAGGGAACACGTTTAGGGGTTTTTACAGGAGGAGGGGGTTGCACTTGAACAATATGAATTCTGCGTTAAGAGGAAGTGTTTCATATTAATTCTAAAAGAAAACCTCCTCCTCTGTACTAGAGGAGTGTTTTGATATGGTTTGATATTCTCTTTGATTATAGCTGGGGAATTTTTCATGGGGGCTAAAGTCAAACTGCATCTCGAATCAAACCATGCCGGGTGAAAGTGACATCTGAACCACATGTGAAACTAACCAATACAAAGTCTGAGTCAAAGTAGAAGACTCAGTCTCTCGCTCCTATATACGTTTGAACATTTTCACTTTCACGTAGACGTCAATAAAATAATATGCAGTCAGTGATAATAATCCTTGTAATGCCCTTAACGATAATGCGGGGTGTTTAATGAAGCGTGCGTCTTTAACGAAGGTCATAACATTGGACAGACCAGAGAAAGTCTGTCATCTGTCGCTCAGCTCATAGCTACGTGTTGGGAAATTCCCATATATACTTTTTTCTTTGATGTTCTCTAAGGTTACCATACATCACATCTGCCACTTTTCCTGGAACAGGACAACTTTTCTTTATTTTACTTTTAGTTTAGCTGTAATTTAAATATAAGATTTAATCCAGCTGAAATTTAGCTAGCAATTTTTTTTCCAACACCCACTGCCCTCTCAAATTAGAGTCAAAATAAGATTGTTGGGTAATGTGTGAATAAATGATGTATTATTGATAACGCCCTTTTAGCGGGTCTATGAAGTACCTTAAAGGGTTCTCTGGTTTGTATCGTAATGATTTTCTTGTAGATTTTCCTATCAGAGAGTTCCAGGTGAATCACTGATAAAAAGCAAAGAACCCTTGAGAAACCTTTTCTTAAAGATTGTGGCTGTGTTAGTATATTAAATGGCTACATTACAAAAAAAGTGAAAATATCTTGAATCTAGTCCTATTTATTTATTTATTTATTTACATTTTGTATCGTTTTAAGCATGAAATGAGTAAAATAGAAATTCTCCTGCTTGAATAAGGTAACTAGAACTTTAGTAGAATTAATACCGTTGAGCTCGCACTAAAGAGTCAGTTGAAGGTTTGGTTTATCCAGCTAACTACTGAACTGGTACTGAAAAACTGCCAGGTTTATTTCTTATAAACATGACTAGAGAGCCATAAACAGAGCCACACTTATTTCAGCGTTTATTCAGCTAACTTATAAACTAGTGCTGGAAATCACTCCGGCTTTTTCCAAAGTTTTTCAGCTAACTAATAAACAAGTGCTGGAAAACAAAGTCAGGCTTATTCCAAAGTTCATCCTTGAGACCAGGTTGGACTTGCCAACTCCAAAGAACAACTTGAACGTTAACTTGGAGAACAATTTACTAGGTTGAATAGCATCAGCAATTTGAAAGCACTGAAAAACTGTCAGGTTTATTTCAGAGTTTATCCAGGAAACTATCACTCAAGAACATTATTTGAGTTATCCAACTAAGTTTAGATTAGCTAGTACTGAAGAAATTAAAGTTTAAGCTTAACTGGCATATTTTTTTTGGATTTGCTATCTAGCTCAGAAGAACCAGCTTTATATGAAAGCTTATCCAGTTAACTAAATCTAATAAAGATATAAAAATGTTGTTTTCTGTTTGTGTGTTTATTTATTTTGGTCCACAGATCTGTCATTATCAGGGTCCAGCACGAATTGTGGTCCAGCTAGTGACCAACAGCAAACAGCCGCACCTGCATGCGCACAGCCTTGTGGGAAAACAATGTGACAAGGGCATCTGTGTTGCTGAACTCCAGCCCAAAGACTCTTCCATCAGGTATATGCCATGCCCACTGTTAGCTGTTAGTTTGCTAGCCTGTTGTCTAATTAGCATTTCAGATATCAACTCAGTGTAATAACGATTTGTGTTTTCTTTTTCTTTTTCAGTTTCCCTAACCTGGGTATCCTCCATGTGACTAAGAAGAACGTGAGTAAGACTCTGGAGGAGAGGATGAGTGAAGCCTACAGGCTCGGTTACAACTACGGTGTGGTCATCCATCCGGATATCGACTCTTTCCAAGGAGAGACACGCCTTCCCAGAGAGCTCACAGGTAACTGTGTGTCTGTGTGTTTGCGTGCGTACTTTGCAAGATAGGTTTGAAGGTTGAATGAGTGTATAACATGCTTGCTGAACAAATCCAACACAACTCTGACCCTCTGTCTCATTTGCATGATGGATTTGTGTATTTGCGTGTTTGGACACATCATCATGCAATCATGTGCCGAAATTCCTGTTTTGATGTAAGGAAGTGATCCAAACTGAAACCAGGTACAAAAATCTGGTTGGACTTGTAATTAGCTGTTGGAAAGAAAAAAACATCAGCTCATTGTTTTTAGATGTGACTGTGTGTGTGTATGTGTGTGAGAGAGAGTGTAAGAGTGATGAGTGGATATTTGAATATACACCAATTTGGTCAAGTGTATTTTACGATAAATAATGATTGTATATTTCAGTTCAAGAGAACAAAAGCTTTGTATTTTAGATTTAACTGGCCACACCTTCTTTACTTTGACTGACAGGTGCTCAGGCCACACCTTCTTCACTGGGACTGACAGGCACATAATTTACGCCTCCTTCACTGTAACACATGTGCACACTGGCCAGACCTTCTTCACTGTAACTGACAGGCACTCAGGCCACACCTCCTTCATTGAGACTGACATGCACCCAGGCTATGCCTCCTTCACTGAACCTAAAAGGAATTATGTTTGTGTTTCTAGATCACCAGAGGAATCTGATCTGCAATGCCGCAGCTAACCAGGCAAAAGACATGGACCTGAGTGTAGTGAGGCTCATGTTCACTGCATTTCTGCCCGACAGCGAGGGCGGCTTCACACGCAGACTCGAACCAGTCATATCCGAGCCCATCTACGACAGTAGTGAGTCCCTCAAAACACACACACACACACACGCTCACTCACTCACTCACTCACTCACTCACACACACTTACTTTTAACACATACCTCCTATGTGTAAAACAGGAACTTATTGTTGTTCATTACAGTACATGTTATTATTACCACAGTATCGTAAATCATGATAAAAAAAAAAGTTAAGCAGATATCATGCTGTCATTGGGTCCCGATGCATCTGCAAATAGTCCGCCATTCTCATTTCATACACATGCTAGTGCTATTTACAAATGGATGCTGTGTAAAATGTAAATAAAAACAGAATGCAATGATAAACCCATATGTTATTCACAATAGATCATAGAAACCATATCAAATGTTTAAACTGAGGAAATGAATCATTTTAAGGAAAACAAAGGCAATTTTAAATTTCATGGCCGCAACACGTCTCAAAAAAGTTGGGATGGGGGCAACAAAAGGCTGAAAAAGTAAGTGTTACTGAAAAGAAACAGCTTTTTTTGGAATTGGAGTTGTATAATTTACCTACATATCTGAGGCAAAAGTTGACATCCCTGATGTTTTTATGTAATTTTCACTGCACATTTACAGGATCTGTATAAATGACTCTAAATATATGACAGTTTGAGACATCCATATTTTTGCCATCTAACTTGCCTAGCAACAGTTTTCTAACATTAACCGCAACCGCATACATATTGAGTGCTCGACTTCCTGTGTCAAAAACACAAATTCTCAAGACAAATTGTTCAACAGACCTTAACACAGAGACCGTGAAATAGGGGGGAAAAACTGCATAGCTTTACTAGTTTGCTTGAAGACTTATGTTGTGTATATATGGTGAGAGCAGTTAGAGACAGAAGGAAAAAGGAATGAGGAATAAAGACAAGGAAGATCTAGACCATGAGGAGGAAGCTCTGCGTTCTGCATTTACATGAACCATGAATTGGATGAAACACTTTCAGTCTGTGGATCCAAGAAACCAAGCGTCTTTGGTTTTCTTTCTCTCATACGTTCTCTCTCTCTCTCTCTCTCTCTCTCTCTCTCTCTCTCTCTCTCTCTCTCTCTCTGTTGAAAGCTAAACTTCACTGCTTACCCTCAATGAAACTGGGTGTAGTTTCTGTTTCCACCTTTCACTCTCAACTTCCTTGAAGAAGTGAATGGGCATCAAGAGAATGCACAACACTGGCTGTCTAAGTTAAACCTTACACACATTACTGCAAAATTTGCAATCACTTACATTCTCATAAGAACATCTATTGTCAACTAATTTATAATCAGATTGTACTATCATAAACATAGACATTTAAAGTGCTTACAGAGACCCAGAGGTCACATGATGTAGCTCTTGCCAACACAGCCGATACGATATAGCGGGAAGATTGGCAGCTGTTTTGAAGGATCTTAGTTTGTAAGCAATCCTTCTCACTGTAGAATAGTGAATTTTACATTATTTGGAGATGGCCTTATGACCCGTCCCAGATTGATGAGCAGCAACAGTTGTTTCTCTGAGGTCATGGCTGATGTCATTTCTTTTTGGCATAATATAGACTCATACCCGAGTGCTCCAGAACACCAAACTGCCCAAAGGTCTGCTTTTATAGAAGTTGGCACACTAATCCTGTGCATTTCTTTAGTTACACCTGGCTGTTAAATATTCTCGTAATGATTATGGAAGTAGGAAGGGTGTACTTATTATAAGGGTGTACCCCCCCCCCCCCCCCCAACCTGGTTTCTGAATGTCGATTTACCTTTTTTTGGGGGGTGGTGGTGGGGGGTGGGGATTATTACATATTGAAATCTGTTCTTTTTTTTTGGTGTCACATGAAATGAAAACCCAGAATTGAATGAGGGTGTACTTTATTTTTCCGACGACTGTATTCATGATAGATGATTAATGTGGGTGGCAACGGATATTTTTGGCACCTCACAGCCCCTTATTCCAGTGAACTGAGATTCTAATGCTACAGCATACAAAGACAATTGTGTGAATACCTACAGTATCTCACAAAAGTGAGCACACCCCTCACATTTTTGTAAATATTTGATTATATCTTTTCATGTGACAACACTGAAGAAATGACACTTTGCTACAATGTAAAGTAGTGAGTGTACAGCTTGTATAACAGTGTAAATTTGCTGTCCCCTCAAAATAACTCAACACACAGCCATTAATGTCTAAACCGCTGGCAACAAAAGTGAGTACACCCCTAAGTGAAAATGTACAAATTGGGCCCAAAGTGTCAATATTTTGTGTGGCCACCATTATTTTCCAGCACTGCCTTAACCCTCTTGGGCATGGAGTTAGCAGAGCTTCACAGGTTGCCACTGGAGTCCTCTTCCACTCCTCCATAATGACATCACGGAGCTGGTGGATGCTAGAGACCTTGTGCTCCTCCACCTTCCGTTTGAGGATGCCCCACAGATGCTCAATAGGGTTTAGGTCTGGAGACATGCTTGGCCAGTCCATCACCTTCACCCTCAGCTTCTTTAGCAAGGCAGTGGTTGTTATCATGCTGGAATACTGCCCTGTGGCCCAGTCTCCGAAGGGAGGGGATCATCCTCTGCTTCAGTATGTCACAATACATGTTGGCATTCATGGTTCCCTCAATGAACTGTAGCTCCCCAGTGCTGGCAGCACTCATGCAGCCCCAGACCATGACACTCCCACCACCATGCTTGACTGTAGGCAAGACAAACTTGTCTTTGTACCTGGTTGCCAACACACACGCTTGACACCATCTGAACCAAGTTTATCTTGGTCTCATCAGACCACAGGACACGGTTCCAGTAATCATGTCCTTAGTCTGCTTGTCTTCAGCAAACTGTTTGCGGGCTTTCTTGTGCATCATCTTTAGAAGAGTCTTCCTTCTGGGACGACAGCCATGCAGACCAATTTGATGCAGTGTGTGGCGTATGGTCTGAGCACTGACAGGCTGACCCCCCACCCCTTCAACCTCTGCAGCAATGCTGGCAGCACTCATACGTCTATTTCGCAAAAACAACCTCTGGATATGACGCTGAGCATGTGCACTCAACTTCTTTGGTTGACCGTGGCGAGGCCTGTTCTGAGTGGAACCTGTCCTGTTAAACCGCTGTATGGTCTTGGCCACCGTGCTGCAGCTCATTGTCAGGGTCTTGGCAATCTTCTTATAGCCTAGGCCATCTTTATGGAGAGCAACAATTCTTTTTTTCAGATCCTCAGAGAGTTCTTTGCCATCTGGTGCCATGTTGAACTTCCAGTGACCAGTATGAGGGAGTGTGAGAGCGATGACACCAAATTTAACACACCTGCTCCCCATTCACACCTGAGACCTTGTAACACTAACAAGTCACATGACACCGGGGAGGGAAAATGGCTAATTGGGCCCAATTTGGACATTTTCACTTAGAGGTGTACTCACTTTTGTTGCCAGCGGTTTAGACATTAATGGCTGTGTTGAGTTATTTTGAGGGGACAGCAAATTTACACTGTTACACAAGCTGTACACTCACTACTTTACATTGTAGCAAAGTGTCATTTCTTCAGTGTTGTCACATGAAAAGGTATAATCAAATATTTACAAAAATTTGAGGTGTGTACTCACTTTTGTGAGATACTGTATGTGAATATAACCATGCAACATGTGGTAAAATTCTCTTTTTAGCATCTCTGGACCGGTGTGTTCTTATTTTGTTATGGACAAAACAGTTAGTTTTTGAGTCGTCTTTTTTTTACAATTTTTTAAAAAAATAAACATTAAAATGAAGTGACGTAAATAGATAACATCTAAAAAACTGGGTTGTTGCTCTTGATTTTAGCAAAATGTCATGTCGGCATTGCATTTGCTCTAAAATGAGGTCAAAGCAGTTGAGGATGAGAACAAGTTGGCACCACACTGATGTTATACCCGCAAATTATATTAGTGTCTGCATGAAAATCAAACCCAGAGAATTTTCATTTTCTCACGAACCATCCGCCTGTCGTCCTCCTCTTGTTTTGCAGAAGCCCCGAACGCCTCGAACCTGAAGATCGTGCGGATGGACCGTACTGCGGGGTGTGTGACGGGTGGAGAAGAAGTATACCTGCTCTGTGACAAAGTTCAGAAAGGTGAGGCAGCTCTGTCATTCCAGAGCAAGGCGCATCAAACGATTGAGTTTCTGATCATAGGTCAGGTTCTATGATTGTATTCACCACATGGAGGAAGTCCATCTGATTTCCCTCAAGGGGAATTCCCCTCCTGACATGCAAATGAGATCAGGAGGAAAGTTATACATCACACACACACACACACACACACACATATACACACACATATGTACACACACATACATACACATGTACACACACATACACACACATACACACACATACATACACATACATACACATACACTTTCTAATTGTTTCTCATGGAATCCTGTGGGGTTTTTTTTCCAGTTCCTATTCATCCTGCTTTCATTCATTTGATTTATTTTATTCCTTCCTAACACTTTTTATTTTACCAATCACACCTTTTTCAGTTCTTCCCTCTTTGGTAGTACTGAGAAAGATTTTCACAAAAGACTCTCGCGTTCTCTTTTTCTCTCCCGTTCTCTGTCCTGCTTTTGCCTTCTACCTGCATGAATGTCTCTCTCTCTCTTCCCTCTGTCTGTCTGTGTCTCCCTCTCTTTCTCTGTCTATACGCCCCTTTCTCTCTCTCTATTGACTGTATGTCTCTTTCTATTTCTATATACATTCTGTCTGTCTTCCTCTGTATTTCTTTCCCTCTCTCCCATTCTGGATTTCTGCCTGTATTTCTCTTTGCTTACTTCTATTTCTCTTGCTCTGTCTCTCTCTCTCTCTCTCTCTCTCTCTCTCTCTCTCTCTCTCTCTCTCTCTTTCTGTTTTTCTTAGGCTGTATGTCTCTTTCCCCTTTTCTCTCTCTCTGATTTGTGTGCTTCTCTCTTTGTCCCCCCCCTCTCTTTTGTTTGATTCTTTCTCTTTCCCATTTGTCCGTATGTTTCTTTTCCTCTTTCTGTCTCTCTCTCTCTTTCCATTTTCTCTCTTTCCTTTTCTCTCTCCTCTCACTCTCTGTGCTTTTTGTCTGTCTGTCTTTCTTTTATGCTTTCTGCCTATGTCTCTCTTTCTCTCTTCTGTCTGTATGTCTCTTTTCCTCTCTCACTTTCTCTCAATTTGTATTTTTTGTTTCTCCTCTCTCTTTCTCTACTTCTATCTGTATGTCTCTGTCCCTCGCTGCCTCACTCTCTCGTTTGTCTGTATGTCTCTCTCTCTCTCTCTCTCTCTCTCTCTCTCTCTCTCTCTCTCTCTCTCTCTCACCATTTACCTTCCAGTCTCTCTAACTCGCTACATCCTTTTTCCCCCCTCTCTTCGACTCCCTACCATTTCTTTCTCGATGCTTGTCTCCTTCTTTCTTTGTCTCCCTCTCTGCATTTCCCTCTTCCTCCCCACTCATCAAGGAAGTGCCGAACTATCTGCTGATGCTATTGAGCCTGAACGTCTGCCAGTGTAATACATCATCTTTCTCACATTGAGTTTGCTTTTGCTAGTGTGAATTTTTTTGTTTTGTTTTCTCAAACCAGCATTTTGTGTTGGATGTTTATGACTGCTAGTAGTCAGAGCAAATTAATACCACAAATAAGATGCATGAAATGACACGCTGTACCATCAGTCAGTCTGTTGTCCTGCACGTGTTTGCAGCCATGAAGGAAGTAAATTAGCAGGATATTCAAATTAGTGTGTGTGTAGTTAGCTGTATGAGGAAGTGATGTCTCCTTCCTCCTGATGAACTGACCCAGGTCTGATGTCATGTTGTTGTTGTTGTTGACGACGACAGATGATATCCAGGTGCGCTTTTACGAGGATGACGAGACAGGAATCGTCTGGGAGGCATTCGGGGATTTCTCTCCCACCGACGTGCACAGACAGGTGAGTCGCATGGCGCTGGTGTGAAAAGTTCAGGCGTCCAATCCGACGTCAGAGTTGGCATTACATCACGGTGTCGGCTTCCCGTTTTAAACCAGGCGAGGTTTTAATTACTCGACTGCTGAGATCATTTTAATGACTAATTGGCCAGCAACGCTTAATGTGCTCAGCATTCTGAATAATTCATCTCTTCTCTCTCAGTTTGCCATCGTGTTTAAGACGCCGAAGTACCGCGACCAGAACCTGCAGAAACCCATCTCTGTGTTCGTGCAGCTCAAGAGGAAGTCTGACAACGAGACGAGCGAGCCCAAACCGTTCACCTATCACCCACAGATCATAGGTACCTTTGCACAGCTTCACCTTTTACCCACTCGTACTCCTCTTTCACCCACAGATCACAGCTGCTGATAAGACACTAAGACTAGGTTTGTGTTTGTCCTGAATGTCTTACTCTGATTCAGCAACTCTGGGGGAAAAAAACGAATCCAGCACAATTAGGTGCTATTAATTCTCAACAATATAATTGTACACACTTTCACCTGCAGAAGCAAAAAACACAACAGTACACACCCTGAAATCAACCTTTACCTGATCAGAGATGGAAAGAACACCTACGATCTGTCAATCCTTTATCAAATATCTACAAACCACAATTGGAAATTCACCCTCTTGCACCTTCACATGATAAACCGCATTGATGCAGTGCACCAACGCAACTGACACACAGTTTATTCATGAATTCATATTATTATTTTATTGCCATTAAGGGTAATCAATATATTAACTTGCTATGAGTTCTTAATCACGAGGCTGATGGTCTTATGAGTTATATATTTGATATCAAATAATATCTAATCTAATCTTGTCCACTATTTGTATAAATCGTAGCTCCTTCATTCTACAAACACAGTACAAATTTTTACTATGATCTGCTCTCATTTTGTTGTTGTTTTTTTCTCTTTATCTCGCTCTCGCTCTTTCTCTCTCTTTCTCATGCTCGCTTCTTCTCTTTCATTTTCCTTTTCTCACAATTTCTCTCACTTCCTCCTCGCCTCAGTTTTGCTATCTCTCTGTGATCTCTCTCGCTTCGTTTTTCCTCTCACACTTCATTCCTTCTTCACACTATTATTCTCTTATTATTATTCTCTATAAAATCTGCACGACTCCCTCACTTAACTTCTCATAAAATGTTCTGTGTTGTTTTTAAAAAAAAAAAAATTGATTCTTTATTCAGATAAGGAAGAAGTACAGAGGAAGAGACAAAAGACGCTGCCCAATTTCCCAGATTACAGTGGAGGGGGTGGAGTCGGGGGCATGTATAGAGGCCCAGGAGGCGGGGCTACGTCAGGGGGCAGCCATGGCGGAGGTGGTGGAGGAGGAGGGGGTGGAGGTGGAGGTATGCGAGTGTAAAATCATTCAGCTTAACGTTGTATTAAGTGATCAATTTTTTTAAATCTATATTTTAATGTACATCTTTTACATAGGTCATTATTACCAGGGTTATTATAACAACTTCAACTCCGGCTATGGCTTTCCACCAGCCATGGGTGGAGGAGGGAGCGGAATTAAGCACTGTGAGTCTATGCAAGAAACATTACAAACATAAAATGTAAAAAAAAAAATTAAAAATTCCAATAAAATGTACTTTGGGAAGAAATTAGTGTGACTGCTTTGAATAAATCAACTATTAATATTGTTAATATTTGTGTACTGATGCATGATGCACACCTGTGAAACTAAGCCCCGCCCACTCTGCTGTGATTGGTTCACTTTTGGAAAAGTATTACGCATCGTCAACATGTTTTACTGATTCGTACGATTCCCTCTCACATCCACAACAGTCAATCACGGTCCGGTGGAAGACACGGACGAAGAGAGCGACGGCGATGTGGACGACGATCCGGGCACAGGCGGAGTGTGTGTCCAGCCTATATTTCTAGCGTCGGAGGAGATGAGTGAAGAGAGCGAAGGTTTGGAGGAGTCTGATGTGTGTGAGACAGAAACCACTGGTGAGTCTAAAGGAAACCCTTTCACACAATTCTTTTGAGACTTGGGGTTTATTGTACTTAGTAAACAGGGATGAACTTTGTGTGTGTTTTTTTTTTCCTCTTCAGACTGTGTGTTTGAGCCACGGTTAGCCGAGCTAGCACAGAGACATGCTGGGGCTTTGTTCGACTACGCCATAAGCGGTGACATTCGCAGGCTGCTGGTTCCACAGCGCCCTCTGATGACTGCTCAGGATGAGAACGGAGACACGTGTGTATCCCACATCACCCACACACAGGATACTGCAGTAAACTCTAATCCTTTGCAGCTCCTAGTTCGAAATTAGCGTGAATGTAGTGTTTGTGTGTGTGTGGTTTTTATATTTATTTGTGTGTGTGTGTGTGTGTGTGTGTGTGTGTGTGTGTGTGTGTGTGTGTACATTCAGGGGACTCCACTTGAGTGTGATCCATAGTCAGACAGACGCAGTGAAGAACCTAGTGGAGGTGATAGTGGCGATTCTCGGAGAGGATGTGATGAACATGAGGAACGACCTCTATCAGGTACTTTACACACACACTACACACACACACACACACACGCACACTTTTTATACACACGCACACTTTTTATACACACACACACTTTTTATACACACACACACAGGTTTAACCTTCAGTATTCCTCCAGCAGTAAAGATGTGATGCATGTGTGTGTTTCCGTTATCCCAGACTCCATTGCACCTGGCCGTATTGACCGAGCAGAAGGAAGCAGCCGAGGCGTTAATGGAGGCAGGAAGTGATATCACTCTGACCGATCGCCACGGCAACACGGTGCTCCACCTGGCCGCCCAGCAGAAGGACGGAGAGATGATCCAAATGCTGCTGAGACACCAAGATGCGCTGGAGTTAAGCAACACACACAACACAGCAGGTACACATGCGCGCACACACACACACTACATCATTATAATTTCTACAGATATGTTAGTATTTGGATCAAATTGTGTTTTTCGCATGTGTAGGTCTGTGTCCTCTGCATATAGCCGTCTTGGCTAACAGTTTGAGCAGTGTGAGGGCTCTGCTGGAGGCCGGGGCTAATGTGGAGGTTCAGGAGCGGACATGCGGTCGCACGCCGCTTCACCTCGCTACCGAACACGACAACGTCTCACTCGCCGGATGCCTGCTGCTTGAGGTGTGTAAAACAGCACGTCCTTAAGGCTTTCCTTCTTCTTATAACACCAGAGTACAATGTTTCATCAATTAACAACATCCTGCACTTTATTTTTTACCCGCCTGTAGACGCTTGTTGTTTTTTACCCGCTTGTATTACACTGGCAGACGTTCAGGCTCAATAGCATCAGCAAATAGCTTGGCACTACCTTGATGAGTGGGGAGGAAGAGGGAAAGAAACAAGTACTCAGGTTATAGCAGCTGAAAAACTGCTTTCCCGTACCAGTCTATCTCCTGGTTGGTTTGTTTTTTCTCCTCGCTTCAAATCATAAATTTACACAGTCTCACCAAACTAACAGTGTACCAATACCAAAGAGTCTAGCCCACCAGTGGCAAGAAAAAACCTCCCTGAGAACATTGGGAAGAAACCTTGAAGAGGAACTGAGTCATTTAAAAAAAAAAAAAAAAAAAAAAAAAAAAAGGGGGAACTTATTCAAGTCTGAGTGAAACTACACAGTGGATTACGGGGGAACAGCACATATACATACTATTACACAGTAACTATATATATATGCTACTGTTCAAGTGTCTAGAAATAACTAACATGTAGCTCTAAAGAATATGAACCCTAGAGTCTGGATTTGATCGCCCCTTCCCAAGTATTCTGGATCGGTTTCTCGATATTCATTTATACACTCTAGGGGCAAACAAAGATAAGCAAAAACAATGACATTAATTGAATTTATCTATAGATAAAACTTAAAACAACAACAAGAAGTAAATACTGAAGCATAGCACATGTCATGCAATATCTTTTAATGCATTTTAATTCAATCTCTTTTTTTTTTTTTTTTAAATGGGGGGGGCTTTTGTTAATGGGAAAGCTTCAAATGATATGATGTCTGCTTGGTGTGTTTTTCGCAGGGTGACGCTGAAGTAGACAGTCTGACATATAACGGCTCCACACCTCTTCACATCGCGGCAGGGCGGGGCTCTTTCAAACTGAGCGCACTGCTCATCGCCGCAGGTGTGTGTGTGTGTCTGTTTGTGTGTGTGCGCATGCAAGTTGCTGTTTATCATGCATATTAATGTACGCAAAGATCTGAATTCAGATGATTGTAGCTTGTGACTGCGTCATGCGAAGTTGTTTTGTTTGCTCCAGGTGCAGATCCTCATAAAGAGAACTTCGAGCCGCTGTACTTCAGAGATGAGGAGTGCTGCAGGGAAGACAAAGACGAGGTGGACGAGGGCTACATCCCAGGGACGACCCCACTTAACATGGCTGCTTCATCAGAGGTCAGTTGCATGACATTTTTTTTTCCCCAGAGGGGAAAAAAAGGAAACTGGGTAAGTTTCCTGGAAACTTACTAAGATTAATTTTTACTACACTGACTAGATAGAAGGACAGATGGATGGATGTGTGAATATGAGTGGATGAGTGTAAGAAAAAAAGGTAAGGGGTAGGGCTAAGCAAGTATATTCAGGTGACAGGTGGAGCCAATGTCAAGGTCTAAAATATCATAATCGTGAGCTGCTGAGTTGTCAGAGGTAATGCATGATGTCTGACTAAAAAAAAAAATTAATCTTTGGCCACACCCTGTGGAAATGATCCATGATGAGAATACAACCTCAGACCACACTGACACATGGTGGAAATGCCACTTGTGAGTATGTGTATGTGTGTGTGAAGATTTGTTACTCAGTTATGTTGTACACATTGCGTTCACAACCACTACAGCCCTTCACTTCACTTTCCCCTCCATTGCTACATTTTTTTTTAGATTGAGATTGATTCAGGAGGAAATGTAATTTATCGTCCTCTACTGTCTGAAAGATGAATTGCAACTCGAACGACTCCGATCACTCAACCCGGTGTTGAGAAACTGTACCTACTTCCAGGGTTGTCCTTAAGGAAAAGCTACATGACTGAGCAGGTCTGGGGCCAATTTCAGGGCCTGAAAAAAATGTAACGAGATGACTGAAAGGTAAAAAAAAAAAAAAAAAAGCATGGCATTGCTTTAATGTGAATTAAACATCATCTAATAAGTTGAAGATTATTATAGGTTTAGGAATGATTAAACAGTTCCACACTACATCAAGAGTCTTGGAGGACGTTCCTACTGCGTCTTTGAGAACACACACACACCTCCAGGTACATTTAGATGTATTTGCAGCCGAACAGGTGAGCGATAACATGGTGTTTGTGTTGTGTTTTGTTCAGGTGCGGGAAATCCTGAACGGTAAACCGTACCAGCCCAGCACGGTCATCATCCCACCACAAGGTATTTAGCTTATCTCTGTTTCTTCATTCTGTATTCCAGTTGAAAACCATATTGTGTATGGAGGGCAGCCATTTTGGAACACTGGAATAACTACTGTCGGAGCTGCTGTTATAAAAAATTCATCAACACCTTCTGACCAATCAGAATGGAGAATTCGACTCTGTTGGATGTGTGTTTGTGAAGCCTGGTGGTGAGCTAGATGTGAAGGCTGTGTGTGTGTGTGTGTGTGTGTGTGTGTGTGTGTGTGTGTGTGTGTGTGTGTGTGTATGTATGTATGTATGTAGGAGACATGCAGAGTCTGGGCGCAGAGACTAAGCAGGCGCTGTGCAGATGTCTGGAGGAGTCCGCAGGCGGCTGGGAGAGTCTGGCACACACACTCAGACTGGGCATCCTCATCAATGCCTTCCGCCTCAGCCCACGGCCTGCCTGCACACTGCTGGACAGCTATGAGGTCCGTCACATCTCTCTCTCTCTCTCTCTCTCTCTCTCTCTCTCTCTCTCTCTCTCTCTCTCTCTCTCTCTCTCTCTCTCACACTCTCTCTCTCCACACACACACACACACATAAACCATCCATTTCCATGTGCGTACTGTATATTCACTGTTCCTGCTGTGTGGTGTGCAGGTCTCAGGCGGGACAGTGCGCGAGCTCTTAGCAGGTCTGAAGAGTATCGGGAACAGCGGTGCCGTCAGCATAATGCAGGAGCGCATTGTGTTTGAGAAATCCGATAACACACAGAACGAAAATCTGACCACAGGTAGGATACTACTACACACTACACTACACTACACTACACTACACTACACTGCACTTCTTCTCCTTGACCTTCTGAGATTAGTAGCCGTCATGCTGCAACACACCCTGAAGATGACTAGTTTCAGTGACACATACATGCATGCATACACTCCTGAATAATGTCGCACACTTCCTGTTTTCAGCCTTCACCTTGCCTGTAACCCATCACCGATAGGTGTGTGTCACATTCGGGGTTTCCCTAAACAAGGGACAGTGACGGCACCCACTCGCACTGTATTTTCTCTGTGGTCATCGTGTGTGTGTGTGTGATGAAATTGTGTATTTGTAAACCATAGGAGGTGGGGGTTCCCCTCCTGCTAAAGCAGAACTGAGAGCTCATTTTTGTACGAGAAATAAAGTGACACATAAATGATGCAGGTTCTGGTTTTGGTGGAGGGACAGAGCTCGAGAGGAAAACGGGGGAATTCTCTCACCTTGTTTTTCATCTTTTGTTTATAAGGAAAGTGAAAAATCTTTGACTCACTGCGTGAGGTGTGTTTGTACTTTTTATAATTGATTACCAAATTTTCCAGAACCTTGTTTTTGTCCGGCGACTCATACAGCGTACTTTGATTATTTTCTAAGGGTTTTTTTTTTTTTTTTTTTTTTTTTTACGTAGACATACCAGTCCACAAATTACTGTTGCCCATAGTAAAATTCTGTATTTACTGTTGTTGACACACTGAGGGTGATTATTTTAAAATAACAGCATATTTTCCATGTATTCATTTATTAAAGAATGACACATCGTGGTTATATATTTATGTATTCATTACTGATTTACAGTTTATATAGTTCATCTGAAATTTGTTGAAAGTAGCGACACATTTTTTGCTTATTAAAAAAAAAACACGCTGTATATTTTATGTTTATAGTTGCATTTATGCTCATCCATGAAACAAGTTCCTGTTCTCACTTACAGCAGCTTTTAAAAAAACAAACAAAAAAAAAAAAAGGCGTTTTTTTTCTCTCTCTCGTTACTGAGAAACTAGAAATCGCAAAGCCCTCCGTCTTGAAGACTTCTTGATATGCCGACACTGGAGACTCCTTCCATAAACATTAAATAAACACCTCATCAACACTAATGATTCTACATGATTTTTTATCTGTTTATGTGGCGTGTCTGCTCTAAATATCTGATTAGAACAGATGCATTAACATAGCATCTTCTGACCTATCAGAATCGAGTGTTAAACAGTGCTGCAGTGTATTCAAGTATAACACCGACCCTAGTCATAATGTTTACTAATCTTTCTGGCTTTAGTTGTAAATGAAAAACTGGTTCATTTACTGTCTTAATCACCAGAAAGTGATTTCTATTATAAGATTAGTAATTGCTGCTGTTTTATTCTTTTATCCCCTTTCTCTTCCTTTTTCACTTTCTCTCTGCCCAAGTAGGCCATTGTGTCTCTGTAGACCTGCAGGATCTAAAATTATCTGCGTCAGACGACGGCTATGTGTGCGACAGCGGTGTGGAGACGTCCTTCCAGTAACCGAGCCTCAACATGACTGACTCGCTGACCTCTGACTGGAGCCCCCCAACTTGAACTTTGAGCTCACAACCGTCAAAGCCGCTCGGATATGGGACTCCCCTTTGGTCTCTGCGATTAGCTGCTTTCGAGCCACATCCACACGCAGGACCATTGGCTAAGCAGCGTTTGGAGTGTTGTGATGGCGAGACACACTTGGTTGAAAAATTTCAGTCGTACAAGATTTTTATTTAAGTACTTGTTTTTTTTTTAAACTCCGTACAGTTTTGTTTTTGATTTTATTAAGACACAGACAGAGTTAAACGACGTCTTGTTTATTTTTTGACAGATATCAAGCCAGAAGAATTGTACAACCATATACGACTATGCTATGTATTTGTGTGAGAGTGGTATTATTAGCATCATCAGGAGTTTAAATATTCAGGGTTTATACTATATAATTAATGTTCCTTATTTTATTTTTTTTGTAAAGTGAATCCTGTCTCAGGAAACGCTGCACTCCTTTTAGCTCTGTCTGCTTCATGTAGTCAGTTTCATCCCAAAGCCTGGTGTCTTGCTCACACATGAATATTGGCGTTTACTGTTTACTCAACAACCCCCCCACCCCCCGGAGCCTCTGGACCAATAGGTTTTTTAGTATACTGAAGAAAAACAAAATGAAGCTTTTAAGAACAATTTGACAGCACTGGCGTTTTGTTTAACATTATTTTTCTTACCATTTTGTCTAAGCTTTTCATCTACTGTTGCATTGCACAGGTGTTTATAGGTACTGTGTTGATTTTGTTGTTGTTATTGTCGTGTTTGTGGTGCTACAGTCGGAAACGATGACGAGTACTGAATGAAATAGCATTTTTCGGCTTTTTCAAGATTGCTTTTATTTTATAAGCTGTCAGATGGCTAGATCCTAGCAAACCAAAGTCTCAAATCAAAAAGGGAAAGATTTGCCAAAAATATACAGAATTACCTTCCAACGCAATCTGTACAAGATCAGCCAGGATATTTTTTAGTTATTTAAAGATTGCTTCTTTAGTTTTCCCAATGTAACTAACAAGTAAAGAAAGCTTATAGTATTCTATAAGTGTGTATTCATTCATCTTCAGTAAGCGTTTCATTCTGGTTAGGATTGCGTTGGATCCTGGGCATGTCCCGGGAATGCTGGGTGCAAGGCGGGAAATACACCCTGTGTTGAACACGGGTCTATCACAGGGTTCACATACACGGGTAATTTAGTATAGCCAGTTCACCTGTTTCTGGGAGGTTTGAAGAAACCAAAGAACTCACATGGACACAAAGAGAACATATGAAGCCCCACACAGCGAGTAAGCTGAGCTGTGAGATGGCAATGTTACCCATCTCCACTTTATAGTATTGTGCAAAGTTGATTCTACATTGTTGCGTAATCACTCTGAAGCTGGTTCGGAGTGGTAAAGTAATGGCTAATTTCTGAATTTGTTATAATAGGAAAATTGTGTAACGTTTTATTCCTGCTTTTTCAGACCGTTCTCATCTGATGATGAAACTGGATCTCATCAGATGAGATGTAATCACATGCATGTGTGCTTTCCTCATGAAAAAAAAAAATACAAAGTCTAATGGATTTGACTTACTCGACTGTTAATCCTCTGCTGAAATACTTGTATGATGAATGTATTAATAATAATTAGGCATGTTTCATGTGATGGATTCACAGCCAGTGTGTGATGATCTTTGCACTGTGAGGGTTTTAAAGAAATGGAGTCTGTTTCAAACTAAAGAAATGTGTACCAGAGACACCCCCCATCCAGTGCTTGCAGTTCCGAGTAAACAATATGAAGACATATCAGTATAAAGATATTACAGAAACAAAACACAACTGCGCACAAAAATCTTTGCTACGCATTATCTTGCATACAAGCTCATAAACTGATCCAAAATAGTTTTCTTTGCTTCTCTGGATAACTGGATAGACATATGAAGCTCTATGCCCTTTTTGTATCTTTTCAGTGACGTTCTCATTATTTAGAGCTTCTTTATATAATTGCTGTTGCCTTGAAATTCTCATACCAGCTCCACTCCCCTAGTGCTATATATATTGTTATATAGTGAGGAAAACCAAAGTTTGTTCTTGCTTAGCAGTGAAACTGTATTTATATCTGCCTTTAAAATGGGTTTTTATTGACATACTTTTATAATAAAACTTTTAATTACACTCTGCCATTGTGTTTGTGCATGTTTTTGTGCAATTAAAGTGAGTTCATAAACCAAATTAAACGCCAGTTTCACCTCAGACTGCAAATGTTTACATGCTAATGCGGCTAATGGAGTCTGTCTGAGGTCAAATATTTGGTAAATCTCTGCCTCAAACCACAACCAGTTCTTCACTGATGTAAGAGTGATTATGTATCTTAACGGTGTTGAACGAGTATAAGAATGTGTATCATGAAAGATTTTTGTGTGACCGACTGAGAATACTTGGTAGCTTCGAAGCTCCAATGCAGAATTAAGCTGGCATTACTCATTAAACATGGCTGATTTAGCTAAATTTTAGGCAAGTGAAACATTAGGGTTTTATTATTATTATTATTATTATTAATATTATTGTTGTTGTTGTTGTTGTTGTTTTAAACATGTGAGTATATTCAGCAGTGTTTGTTTCCCCCCTTCACTTTTCACGATAAACTAAATCATAAAGCAGAGCTGTTCGCTGGAGTGGAGCAGACAGGTCTAATACCCTCCTCTGCCCACAAGATGGCGGAAGAGCTACATGAAGCCAGCATACAGATGTGCTTTAAATAATTTATTCACTGTGATACAAAAAACAAACATTTCCAAATTCATCCTGTTTAGTATTGCAGTGAAGAAAAATCTATAATGTTTCCAACATTAAGACGTTTATAACAATCAATTAGCAAAACAAGAACAACCCATCCTATTTATAGAATTATATTTATCAAGTGCTTGTAGACATTAGAATAATCGACTGGTCACATCCAAAACCTCAATAACTCGGTTAATTTCAGTTTAGACTTAATGTGTTCTGTGGAAAAAAAATAATACAATCAAAACTCTATGGGTGCAAGGAAAGAGTCAAAATATTATTGTACACATTTAAATTAATGAGCCTAATATTTGGATTATAATAGTATAGTTGGATTATAATCGAATAGTTGGATTATTTTGTTTGGTGGTGGGGGTGGTCCATGACATGTATTAAATTATAGGAGGTCCCTGACTGTAAAAAGTCTAAGATCTCTGACAGACAAACTCCTTTAACAATCTTTGGGACCTTCCAAAAACAGGTGTATTAATATTGTGCACACATGTCTATTCCATTCACATGTCTATTCCATTCACATGGAACGGGGGTGAATACTTATGCAAAAAAAAGTAATTATTTTGCAAACTATATATTTCCCCTTCCATTCACAGAATTCAGTATTATGGGTTATCTTGTGTAGATTCATAATCTCATCTGATTCCATTTCACTTCCAGGATGTAACACTACATCCGGGGGGGTTGAATAATCCTCCGTATACACACCATTCACAATAATAAACAGCTGAGATTTTGTTTTGTTTTGTTTTTAAAACTGAAGCAATTTGATTACATTACACAGCCAACAGCATGGTTATTCTGTAGTCGGCTCTCAAGGAGTCGGTTCAAAGAGCCGACTCCTTCATGAACGACACATCACCAGTAAATATGATTCCATACTGTTTCAGGATTATTCTGTTTAAAGACATATATATATATATATATATATATATATATATATATATATATATATATATATATATATATATATATATATATGATATTTATGGACAGATATGGTATTTCAGGAAGATGGTGGAATATCGATGTTGGTAAATACATACACAAAAAGAGATGTGAAAGTATTTCATTATTGAAAAAATTACATATATATATATATATATATATATATATATATATATATATATATATATATATAGTGCAAATGGTATGCAGTGACAGTGGAAACTATATGTAGTGTGTGTGTGTGTGTGTACTATATGTATATAGAGATGTGTGTGTGTTTATGTGCATATGAGTATATTCGTGTGTGTGTGTGTGTGTGTGTGTGTGTGTGTGTGTGTGTGTGTGTGTGTGTGTGTGTAACAGTACGCAGGGAGGGCGGAAGTCGCGCTCGTGCACAAAATCTGCTCTGCGATTGCTGAAGTGTAAACAGGCGATGGACGGCAGCTCAGTTGATTTAAGCCCGAGCTCCAGCCTGGTCGTAATGACTTAAAGCTCGTCAAGAAAACCACTGGACACTACGCTATTTCTAGCACTGTTACTTTTCTGTGAGGTAAACAGCTTGTTGGACTCCTCGGCTGCGTTTCTCTTTCGCACTCCTCGGGAAGAAGAAAAAAGTGTCATTTTAGTTGCTTATTCTGTCCTCCTTCATGAGCGGTTTGTTCTGGGGTTTCTCCTCAGTGTACACTCTGTGTGCTTTTCAGATACGTTCATCTCTTCTACAGGAAGACTTTCTGTGTGATTACTGAGGACATTTCCCGTTCTGTCATGATGATTCGGCGCGGTTTAACCTAGCTAGCTGGCCCGGAATAGCTAGCTGTAGCTAACTGAGATTCTGACTCACTGAGTCACGGTCCAGCGGTTGACCGAACAACCGAAAATTCGAACCCGCGCGCGGTTCTGTTTGTTTCTCGTTTTCGACGACGCGCTCTCACTCAAATGGCAGAAAGCGTTGGAATAAAGCAGAGCAAGCCTGGAGAAAGCCCCAGCACTGGGAAGATAAAGCAGGCAGCAGCAGCAGAAAGCCCCGGAGCGAGCCCCGGCTCCGGGAGGAAGAAGAACGGTGGAGAGAGCCCCGGCTCCGGGAGGAAGAAGAACGGTGGAGAGAGCCCCGGCTCCGGGAGGATGAAGCCGCATCAATCGCCCTCTACCCGGGCCGCTAAGTATCTCGCGGGCGCCGCCGGTCACTCTTTCCGCAAAGTGACTCTGACCAAGCCGACTTTCTGCCATCACTGCAGCGACTTCATCTGGGGGCTCGTGGGCTACGTTTGTGAAGGTACGACCAGCTTTGGTTTTCTCCTCAGTTTGTGCACACCGAGATTTAACATCTGGATCAGACAAACACAAGTTCATGTGCAGTAAAAGTGCCAGGATGTTCTCCCTTCTGCAAATCAGAAATTATCTATCTATCTATCTATCTATCTATCTATCTATCTATATATATATATATATATATATATATATATATATATATATATATATATATATATATGCTTGTATATTTTTTCCCATGCAAGGAGACACATAACTGTGCAGTGCATGAAGATGGAGCACATACTATTATTTGTGCACGTGGGTTTGTGTGTTTACATGGCCTGATGTGTATGCACATGGAACATAGAAATGCGTGCAAATACATGCTCACATGCAAATAGGCTAGAAGGTGCTTCGGCTTTATGCACTGTATGATAGGGGAGACACTAAACCGTACAGTGAAGAGAGAGAGAGAGAGAGAGACTAAACCATACAATGAAGAGAGAGAGAGAGAGAGAGAGAGAGAGAGAGACTAAACCATACAATGAAGAGAGAGAGAGACTAAACCAAACCGTACAGTGAAGAGAAAGAGAGAGACTAAACCGTACAGTGAAGAGAGAGAGAGACTAAACCGTACAGTGAAGAGAGAGAGAGACTAAACCAAACCGTACAGTGAAGAGAGAGAGACTAAACTGTACAGTGAAGACTGAGAGACTAAACCATACTGTGAAGAGAGAGAGAGAGACTAAACCATACAATGAAGAGAGAGAGACTAAACTGTACAGTGAAGAGAGAGAGAGAGAGAGAGAGACTAAACCGTACAGTGAAGAGAGAGAGAGAGACTAAACCGTACAGTGAAGAGAGAGAGAGAGACTAAACCGTACAGTGAAGAGAGAGAGAGAGACTAAACCAAACCGTACAGTGAAGAGAAAGAGAGAGACTAAACCGTACAGTGAAGAGAAAGAGACTAAACTGTACAGTGAAGAGAGAGAGAGAGACTAAACCATACAGTGAATAGAAAGAGAGAGACTAAACCGTACAGTGAAGAGAGAGAGAGAGAGAGAGACTAAACCGTACAGTTAAGAGAAAGAGACTAAACCGTACAGTGAAGAGAGAGAGAGAGAGACTAAACCGTACAGTGAAGAGAGAGAGAGAGAGAGAGAGAGACTAAACTGTACAGTGAAGAGAAAGAGAGAGAGAGAGAAACTAAACCGTACAGTGAAGAGAAAGAGAGAGAAAGAGAGAGAGAGAGAGAGTCTAAACCGTACAGTGAAGAGAAAGAGAGAGAGAGAGAGAGAGAGAGAGAGACTAAACTGTACAGTGAAGAGAAAGAGAGAGAGAGAGAAACTAAACCGTACAGTGAAGAGAAAGAGAGAGAGAGAGAGTCTAAACCGTACAGTGAAGAGAAAGAGAGAGAGAGAGAGAGAGAGAGAGACTAAACTGTACAGTGAAGAGAAAGAGAGAGAAAGAGAGAGAGAGAGAGACTAAACCGTACAGTGAAGAGAAAGAGAGAGAGAGAGAGAGAGAGAGAGAGACTAAACTGTATATAGAGTGCTCTATTTTTCTATCTCTCAGATTCTTTGTCTCAATCTGTATTTGTATATCTAACTTGCATGATTCTCCTTTGGTCCACATCCATCTCTTCCTCCTCCATGGTGTATAGAACATGTATCGAATAGCTGCCTCTGGGAAAGGAGCAGGATTGATGGCGCTCGATTTCAGGAATCCTTAATTGGCCGAAGATGTCTGGCTTCCCATCTTGAAGTGTATATTTAATTGATGGAGAGAGACAGAAAGAGAGTGAGAGAGAGAGATTGAGTGTGGAGGGTCAGCAGTAACTAATCTCTTGGTCTTGGGCAATTGCACTAAGAGGACTGCGGCTAAAATCAGATAGCAGATTGATCGTATTTGTGCGCAGGTCCGTGCGATGGCACCAGCTTGTGCTCATTTGGTCAAGTCCCGTTCCATATGTCTGAGTTTTCTGGGAAAATCAACACAATCAGATAGAAGTCATAACCCAGATTTGAACGCATGTTTAAATACAGAGGTGGAAAATAGCTTTTAGCGGAAAGGCTCTGAAGTTTGTTGGAGCAGCCAAGAGCTTTTAAAGCGTAGAGAGCACTCGGCTGTGTAAGAGGTTAATGCGTTCCAGGAAAACGGCAAAGGATCCTGCTTAGCTTGTTTGCTTGGAGAATTTTCCGCAGTGTCAAAGCAGCTTTAGGTTTTATGAGTCCATCAAAAGCATGCAGAAATCCGTCTCTGACTTACAACTTGTGTAACGGTAGCAGTAATCCCAGGGCTGCCAGAGGTTGGCTCTTACAT
Organism: Ictalurus punctatus; assembly: GCF_001660625.3. Taxonomy (NCBI): domain Eukaryota; kingdom Metazoa; phylum Chordata; class Actinopteri; order Siluriformes; family Ictaluridae; genus Ictalurus; species Ictalurus punctatus. The sequence continues at coordinate 18,008,770 of NC_030417.2, read as the reverse complement.
GTGAGGGTCAGGGTTTTTTTTTTTTTTTTTTTTTTTTTTTTTGTCGATATACCAAAAAAAAAATCATATCACGATTCTCGAAGGGGTTTCTGCGATGTGTAATATTTATCATGAGAACATTTTCCGTTAATACAATCCTGTTGCATTTAAAAAAAAAAAAACTGGTTCGCTGTTTATTTAATATCTGCACTGTACGGTTTATTTATTTACTTTTGTTGAAAATACAAACTGAAAATGAGGGCAAAAAAAAAACGAAGTGCGAAAATTTTAACGTCATATCAGCTGCTTCCAGTCAGTTTGGAGCTGTTATCATTTTTGTTTTTCTTTAATATCCACAAAAAGCATATACTGTGACGTAATGTATCATGATACGGGGATATCGTGGATATTATATCATATCATATCACCCAGCTCTAGCTCCTCATCCTGCTCTCATCCTGTCGTTTTGTGGGCGTGGCTTTGGAGAGAAGGTCGGTATTTGTTTGGTGTTTGAGTTTCAAAACAGCTGAGTTCCACCAAAATCCCAGACCTCACCTTTAGTAGAAGAAGAATAAGCCTTTATATGTCACATATATATATATATATATATATATATATATATATATATATATACACACACATTACAACACAGTGAAATTCTTTTCTTTGCATATCATAACAAGCTGGGGTCAGACATGATACAGGACTCCTGTAGCAGAGAGAGGGTTAAGGGCCTTCAATCAAGGGCCCAACAGTGGTAACTTGGCAGTGCTGGGGCTCGAACCCCCAACCTTCTGATCACTAACCCAGAGCCTTAACCATTGAACATCCACTGCCTTTTACGCCCGAGTTATTCACCTATCAGGATTCACTTGACAATATGTGCATGGTTTTCACGAGTAGAGTAGAACTGTAGAAAATATTTTACAGTACTTCAGCATGAGCGGTCTTATCTCTTGCTCCCGGCAACGCCCTGAATACTTTAGACAGTTGTCTTTTATTACTTGAGCCGTCGCATATTTGAAAGTGCGTTACACGTTCCACTTTCTGTTTGATGCAGAACGATCGTCTCCACTCGGCTTACATGTACATGTAAGTACATGCTGAGCGGGTTGTGATGACTCGGCATGATTTCCTTATATATTTTCCCCCCGTCACCTGTGATTATCACGATGCCCCGGTCCGACTCTCGGAACGCTAATCTGATGAGATTTCTTGCGTCACGACACAAAGTAATAGCGAGTCGTTCTGTCTCCCGAGTGCTTATGAGTGTTGCTCGGCACTTTACTCCCGTTAGCGTTCTACAAGATGGAGCAAGACCAAAAATGCACTCATGGATGATCGTCTCCGAGGGCCACAGAGTCACTGCGTAACTAACGGGAATAATTCCACAGAGGTGCTGAAGGATCACCGGGAAGCGGTTACTGGGGCCGGCGGAGTGGGGCGGGGGGCTCTGGGTCATGATTGACGGAAGCAGTGTTGCCAGGCAGAGCCATTTCACAAGTCGTGATCGACTCTTCAAGGTTGACATGGCAACAAATGGAAATGGAAGGGGATGGAAGGGGATGGAAGAGGGGGGCTGCTGTAGACCGGAACCATGTGGAACGTCTGAGGGTATGAGGAAACGTAAACACACACACAGACACACAAACGCGAGGCTTGTTATGGAATATGACGCAGCTAACTTGCAGTTCAGCTCGGTTCTTTTATTGGAAATATGGCCTGCAGACACCCATTTGAGACACGTGCAAGAAACCAAAACAGTCAGAACAATAGAGACTATTGTCAAATACAACAGGTGGTGCGTGTACAAGCAATAAAATGAGCAAAATAAATAAATAAACATGCAAAGGTTAACACCCATGTGTTGAAGTACATTCTTGGATCTTGTTGCAGTCCGGAGAAGATGTTTATCACAGAGCACAAAAGGCATGCGTGTGTATCTATGGAAAGCACTGTACCTTGTACCTTTAAAGAGCTAGCTTTTCGTTGTTTGTTTTTCCTTGCCTGAAGGTCGTTTGTTTTAAAATCGGTGTCTTGTATGGTGTATTTTAGGTGAAGATATCTCGCTACTCACCTGCATGCTTGTCTCTGACTGCTAATTTATTTATTTATTTGCCTTAGAGCCAATCCAAAAAATCCCAACAACTACAAACCGTTTCTGTCCATCTCAACAGTATCTCTGATTCGGAACCCGGAAATGAGTAGTACGGATCCGCTTCTTCTCCTTCCTTCAGCAGTTTAGCTTTTTATTTCTTGCCTCATAGTGGACGCGTTCAGGTTACATTACGTGCAAGTATGATGGCAGATTATCGTGGGGACACGGGGGGCTTAGTAATTAGCACGTTTGCCTCGCACCTAAGGGGTTGGTGGTTAGAATTGCACCGCCGCCCCGCGCGTGCGGAGCTTGCATGCTCTTCCCGTGCTTCGGAGGTTTTCTCAGGGTACTCCAGGTTCCTCCCCCAGTCCAAAACATGCGCTGTAGGCTGATTGGCATGTCCAAATTCATAGTGTGTGAATGGGACTGTGCATGTGTGTGTGACTGTGCCCTGCGAGGGGTTGGCACCCCGTCCAGGGTGTTCCCCGCCTTGTTCCCTGGGATAGGCTTGAGGCTCCGCCGTGACCCTGTGTCAGATAAGCGCTATAGAAAATGGATGGATGGAATGTAATAATGCACACCAGGGTGGTGTGATGTGGCACAACATGAAGCGGAGTGCTGTTACCATGCCGAGGTGGATTATTTTCAGCATACAGCAGCACGGTCTGTCAGTAGTTCCTCTCATCCTCTTCAGTTATAGCCACGATAGACATTTGTTTCCTCCTTCCCTCTCTTGTGCTCTCTCTCTCTCTCTCTCTCTCTCTCTCTCTCTCTCTCTCTCTCTCTCTCTCTCAAAAACATAGCTTACCCCTTTACCAAGAAACCGGAAAATGCATCTCCTCTCTATCAGGATCACTTTTACCCGTGCTGGGAAAGCACCACGACTGTTTCAAAACGAGGACACCCGACACTCCTTTCATCAATTGTTATACGTTTTTCTTTGTTAAACATGTTCTTTAATCTGTTTTTTAAAAAATTATTATTACTTGGAGTAGGGCTGGACGATATGATCTAAAATCATGATCTCAATTAATTTGATCCTTTTATCTCGACCATTTAACCTTGATTACGATTAATGAACGATTATTGAGTTTTTGTTTTCTTTTGTTTTTTTTGCTTTGTGGTTTGTTTGTTTTTTTTGCCCTCATAGTTTACTGACAAGGTTTGTACTGTGAATATGATCAAGTATCAAAGGTGGGATATTTGCTTTCTAATGAAAGCGTGCATTTCTTATGTTTGTGATTTTTAAATAATTGAAGGAAACAAACGATTAAACTATATAAACTATATAACAAACTATTAAACTATATAAACTATTTAACAATCGATTAAACTATATAAACTATATAACACAAACTATTAAACTATATAAACTATATAACAAACTATTAAACTATATAAACTATATAACAAACTATTAAACTATATAAACTATGTAACTCAAACTATTAAACTACTATAAACTATTTAACACAAACTATTAAACTACTATAAACTATTTAACACAAACTACTGATCTATATAAACTATATAACTCAAACTATTGAACTATATAAACTGTCGTTCTACTTGACCAGAGATCAGACTTCAGTTCAGCAGCTACCTTTATATGACCTGTTTTGTACATGTTGGTCAGCGCAGTTTGGAAAAATATGGTCACGATGGCATAGTGTATGTTCTATCCAGTTTTACTGAGGTGTTTAAACCCGCTGTAGCTATGGGAGCCATATCTTTCGCGATGTAGTAACAAATGGTGTCAGTTATTTCTATCCGTCTTCTTGAATCCTTTTCATATTGTGTAGCATTTTTTTAAATGTTTGTGTTATCGAAACCTGCATTGTGCAGGCACTTGTTGCTGGGCGCTTGTCAGCCTCTCTTTTTTTGAGTCATACATTGTTCATATCCGGTAACGTGATTGTGCTCCGGGTGTTGAAACGGATTGGTGGTATTACCTTGGTCGTTGAAATGGTTTATAGATTATCGATTATTATTGATTAGTTGTTGCAGCCCTACTGACAAGTCGACCATCTTTATCTTGAGTCGAGATGTTTGTTAGAGTCCTACAGGATAAACAGTTGGCTGAAGATTATTAGAAATCATATTATTATTCATTCAGCTTTCAAGAATTCCTAAAAACAGTTTATCCTCAGGAAAACTGTTATGAAACCATTTTGCGGTTAGGAATAAACCACGTGAGGTCGTGCTGTTGTAGGAAAACAATCAGCAGTTGTGAAGCAGCGCATCCTGAAATCCTTTATTCCTCTTACAAACGGCGCATCGTGCTTTTTATCCATTTATAGTTACACTTAATGTTGTGGAACCTATAAATATGTAAACATAGAACCTTTTAGAGTTTACAGATTTTCTGCCAAATACATAGCCATTTGTAAATGAACTAGCTGTGTTCTCAGAGTGCATTGTGGGTAACACACACACTTTGTCTGCAACTGAGTAAAAAAGAGACAAAAAATGTTGCTTAGAAGTCGTTTTTTTCTCTCTCAAAGATTGGATGGATTGGATCTCCATAGAGATGGGGATGCTAGATGGAAGCATCCTAATGAGCCCAATGAGGTGCTCTTGATGTATTTAGGGTTAACAAAACCTGGACATGATGTGTGTGTGTGTGTAAAACAGTTCTCAGGGACATTCTGTTACTGAGAACTGCTCAAGCCAGCGAGCCCACTTCCTGTCTCAGAAGAGGATACAAAACTTGAGACTGCGTCAGCGGACTAGCTACAGTGTGTGTGTGTTTGTGTATGTGTATGTGTGCGTGTGTGTGTGTGTGTGTGTGTGTGAGAGAGAGAGAGAGTGAGTGAGTGTGTGTGTGTGTACATTCTGTGGTCTGTATAGGCAGTTACGCTGTCATCCTGAAACATGAACACATGCCAATAGTGGAACAGATTCTGATTCACGTTTCTACAGAAAACATGACATCATAGATACACGTACTATGTGAAGTGAAAGGTACAGTCTCAATTATGAAAATAAACAACATCAGAGAGCATAAACAAACCCATGATACGTAACTGCACGACACAATAAACATGCAGGGCAGGAAGTCAAATAAGACGTGTGGAAATATTCACCAATTCGAGCATGGGCCTAAGTGTTTATAACACACACACAGACATACACACACACAGGACATTTTCCACCTGTTCAGTGTTTTGTCTATCTCACCCAGAATCTGTTCTAAAAATTAACCTCAAACCACATCCAGTAATGTCACTCAGACTCGCCGATACGGTTTAGGACGCCGTGTGCTGTACTGTCATCTATACACAAGAACAAAACTTTACTGTAAGCATGAGCGCTGGAGCGTTATGGAGGCAGCCATCTTGGATCCTAATGCACAATTCTGTTATCACCTTCTTCAACATTGGAAGGTTGAGTTGTACTGTAAACCTTACAGTGATGAAAGGATAATATAGTTAAGATACAGTTCAATGTTTTTTTCCTCTTCACAAAATCATTTCTTTAAAGGTGCGATAGAAAACTTGTTTCGGAACTTCTGGTCCAGAGCTCTTGCTTGTGTATGGCTCGACATTCGTCTTGACGGAGCGCTGCTTTATGAACATGGGCGGGAATGAAGGTGGAGCTCTCATTCATACATCGAACCCAACTACATTTCTGCCAGAGACCTAATCGTGAATAAAAATCCTACTTAATGCACCGCTTGAATAAATTGACAGCTTGTTGATGTCGGTTAAAGCTGCTGTATATAACACTGGACGTGTATTTATTCATGGAAAATTGATTTTGGTGAAATAGTCTTCCATTACTGCCTAGCAAAATAACATTTGTGGCTCTAGAGCGAATTTATAAAGCACAGACGGCAGACCGCAAACATGTTTTGGTTGAAAATGGTGTCATTATTTATTTATTTATTTATTTATTTATTTTTATTTGGATAGACTACTGATTTACAGGTGCAGTAGGCAATATTTTTCATTTCATACTTGTACAAATGTGGAAAATGATGTTTGGAAACCTTCCTTCTGGTCAGGAAAGTTTGTTTGTATTTGGATTGGCCACTTGTCAGTGATATTATAGACACGCCCCCAACACCCCTTCACATTCTCATAAATCATTATGAGGAAAGGTTTCATGTTTTTATAGTTCTATAGAACCTGGCTTTTGCGGAGTTGAATGTCTGAGTGTGCTTGAAAGTGATGTCAGAGACTTGGAGACTGTTCTCTCCAAGCCAAACACCCCACCCTTCATACCAAAATCGTGCCTAATGCACTTATTTCCTTACATTTGTGAAAAAGAATTCTGATTGGCTGGTTACATTTACGCTTCGCGGTTTCCCGGTAGCATGATACGCTTCAGCTTTTGTCTTCAAAAAAAAAAGAAAGGCTGATGAAAGAATCACGCTTCAGGGTGGTAGGAGTAATTCCGCATCACGCCGGCTCGTCGTGTCGTAGCAGCCTGCCATGGTTTATTAAATTAAACATGAGATCTTTTTTGTTTGTAGACTGATAAAGATGTTGGAGTTAAAGCATTAATCGTGCTAGCGCTGAGAGACATGTAAAGGCTACAGAAGTATATTCAGAAACATGCATCATGACCTACATAAAGCTGAGAAGAAACATGAAACATACCATTCTTTTTTTTTTTTTCTTTTTTTCTTTTAATACAGTTCAGACCTACACAAGAACAACAACAGAGTGTACTTCCTGTATTTCATACAACAGCCCTTGTTTTCACACTAGAGTGTGACTCGTGCTGTGTGTGTGTGTGTGTGTGTGTGTGTGTGTGTGTGTGTGTGTGTGTGTGTGTGTGTGTGTGTGTGTGGGTGTGTGTCCTGCTGATGGTTAACACAGTGCCAATGTGTATATGTAGATGTGAAAACTAACACTCTCTCTCTCTCTCTACAGTGTGCAACTTCATGTCTCATGAGAAGTGTTTGAAGCATGTGCGGACCCTGTGCTCCTGCATGGCACCCACACTAGTGCGGGTGAGTGAGAACCTGCCAGCTATTCCCCACACACACACTCCTACACACAGGTGACTCAAATGAGGCTTCATTTATATCCTTGGAAATGAAACTTGTTTTAACAGTGAGGATGCAGTGAGAGCGTACTCTCATTGTGTTGTTTCATGAATAAGGTGTTACAAGGAATTCTGAGTAATCGTTACCGAAGAATCTAGGCGTTCCCATGGTTCTCACATTGGAGACTCCTTCCGTAAATGTTAAATCAACAGCAATCATACAGAAAAGTTTATTAAAATCACACACACACACAAACACCCACACCATGGTCTGGGAGGTGTGTGTTGTGTTAAAAACGTGTACACCACAGGTAGTTCAGTTTAATCACTGTTCTTAATTAATGCACTGCCTATAACCAATTGTAACCATGGTAACGTACAGTAGTTAAACTCGCAGCTTCATTATTAGTAGAGACATGGCACAGACGCAGGTAATTCACACACACTCGCTCTCGCTCTCTAATAACTATTTACTATAATTCATTCAAATAAATATAATCTTATCGTACTACTTCATCTCTGTGTATGATTTAGAGCGGGCAGGATTCTAGAGCTAACGACCCGTATATATAAAATAATTGAATGGAAATGAAACGTTATTATCTTTTCATTCGAATTTTGCGCTGCAAACATCAACAACAGATTGAACTCGTCAGTGCTGGCAAGTGACCACGGTATAAGTGGAATAATCCATGGCTAGGTGTGCATTACACCAGTTTAATGCACGCCGCTTCGTGTCAGGTGGTTCTTTTCCTCCACTTCGTGCATTAAAATTGTGTGTACACACACACACACACACACACACACACACACACACACACACACACACACACACACACCACTGCGTTTGCCGTTTATCCGATTCAGTAATTAATAAAGCTGCATCTCTGTGTTCAGAAAAACAAAACATGAAAACAAGGAGGCGTTAAATTGGCAAGCTGGCCTCGGTTCTCTCGCCCACACACGCAGCCCTTTAATGATTACCCAGTCGTCCTTAGAGCTTTGGGGTTCTATTAATCTCTTTCTCCATCACCTAATTATAGCATAAACCTGCAGAGCGATGCAGCCACCATGCTGGGACTGTGGCCTCTTACACTTATGATCATAAGGTTTCGTAATGTTCAGCTACTCACTGAGATCCTGGTTAACCACACCCACACACACACACACATACACACATACACACTGTTTTCTTCATGAAGTTTGTAATTGTACTGTTCTGTTGTTGTTGTGTTTATACAAACAATAACCACGAACCCACCATTAAAGCAATTGCCGCTCCTGAACCGCCGCTAATTCGAAAGCGAACGGGAAACGCGGGCACTCATAAGCGATTTAAAACGAGGTGGGGAAGACTGGCGTGAGATTGGCTCGACATCCGATATTTGCAAATTAAGGGGTCGTCTCTAAAGTTACATACGACTTTGGCAAACACGTTTCTAACTTCAATAATATTTGAAGGGAATGACTTACAGTCATCAAACCAACTGTATAGTGTTCATGAAGGTGTCAGCTATGATGCACACCTTTTTTTAGATTTTTGTTATTTAATAAAATAAACTATCAAATCAAATGTAAATATCGGCATGAATTTCACTACCGAATGGGCTCATACACAAAATATACCATAATTTAAAGCTCAGTAGCATTTGAAGGGAATATGACGAAACCAACTGTAAAGTGTTCCTGTAGATGTTGGGTATAATGCACACCTTTTTTGATTTTTAATATTTAATAAAATAAACTATCAAATCATATGTAAAATGTATGTTTTATATACACAAAACATACCATAATTTAAAGCTCAGTAGCATTTGAAGAGAATGACTTACAGTCACAAAACCTCTTGGAAGGTTGGAAATTCTCCCGAGTGCTGTCACTGCCTTCCGGCATGTTCTCTAACTGAACTAAATGATTTTTATTACTATAAAAAAGCAAAACGACAGTGGGGGCGGTGCCGCGGTGGGCAGGTGACGTAATCAGTGTGCGCCCGAACACCGTGTGACACCGGGAACACAGACTATCGCAGCAAGCCTAGAAACAACCATCCATCGTTTTTTTTAGTCAAATATAATCCCTGTTTAAAAGATTTCAGTGTGTGTATCAGTAATTTTTAACAATACCGTGATAATACTGATAACCGTGATAGTTTTGGTCACGATAATCACACTATGAAATTTTTGTACCGTTACATCTCTACTGCATCTGGGAACGCACTCTTGGATTTAAACAGTTCTACTTTTGTTTAAATGATCATTTTCTACATCTCTTTACACACATCTGTACAGCCTTCAATGCTTGAAGCTCCTAACGAGATCGGTGCACTCGGGCTAATCTTTTTCATACGACTAAGTTTAAGCATTCCTGCTCGTTAATGCTAATGCTTGGAGAAGTCCCTTTTAGTTGCATTGTAATAAAAATAGAAATGTTGTGCAACCTCATGCCTCAACCACAATGCCAGTTATAGGTTCTGCTTCTCCGGTTGCTGTTTTGGAAGCTGTTCTGCTTTGAATGAAGCAGGTCCTGAGCAGGAAACAAGGTCACTTCCTGTAGTCTACTGTAGGAAGTCCCGCAGGAGCCAGACAGGAAGTGGTTCCTCTCTGGTCAGGACGAGCTCAAGGACGTGTGAGGACGTGCATTCTTGTAGCCTGTGTGCTCGCTGTTACCATTGCACAAAGCACTGTACTGGTAAGGAAGAAGAACAGTGTCATTTGCATTTGTGGCGCGCCTTGGTACACTCCTTCCTGTTCTTACATCGAGCGCTCAGAGCAGGGCCTCCGACAGGTAGAATGGCCTCAGTCTCTTCATCTCTGTCGCCTCCGTTACATCAATAACTCCAGTCTTTCTTGCTCACTTGCAGGAGTGTTAATTACCGGGAGTCTTTCCTGAGCTGTCAGTATGTGTCACAAATCATTTTGTCTCGTAACACCCAGGCAGCGCGCCCGTAAACAAGTTTGCATCTTGTGACCTGCTTCGCTTCTCACATGGCACTTAATAGAACGCTCACAGCTGAAGGTCGTAGAAGCTTGAAAGCTGTTTGTCATGGCACGGTCGCTGTGTGCTGAATCTTAATAAGACCTTGTTCCAGCACCATAACCGAAGTCGTCTGCCACAGCAGAGGTTTTTAAATGACGCTTTATTACAATCCTGCAACGGCCTCAGTGATAACTGGAGCTTTAGTTATTCAGTCCCTCCATGATTTTGCGATCGCGAAAATGAACGCGAAATCAATCAAATGGCGCAATATTCGGAGGCGCTTGCAATTTTTCAAAATCGCCGCAGATTTTCGGCAAGACGCGTCATGTGACATCATCACAACGCGCACTCACTCTAAGCCCTTGTCACGTAAGGAGGTTGAGGACGGATGCAAACGCGGATAAGAGTTTTATTGTAGGAGATATAGGCAGACAAATCCGAATCATGAAACAATAGCGTGGTCAACACAGGCAAATGGTCAGGCGATCAGCAAACAGGATAAACTAGACTAAGACAAGACTCAAATAACAAGGACGAGAGCCAGATCAAAGCCGTGAAACATAAAGCTATGAATAAAGGCTCGGTACACGACAGAGACTATGGCAACTGAGCGTATTACTTCGCAAAGAGTGAATGCATAGAAAGTGCTTTTAACCTGTGGTTGTGAATTGGATACAGGTGTGCGTGATGAGAATGAAGGCGAGTGTTCTTGGAATCGCGGCCCATGGCGGCCATGTTTGTAGGCCACAGTGCAGGATGGGAAATGTAGTCACTGGTTTGCTGAGATACGACCACCTTCTTTGATTCACATGAGTAGAGATAAGTATCATTTAACAACAAACATCTCTGTGCAAGACAATTTAGTGCAATTTCCCCCAAAAAATCTCCACAGGTTGCATGACAAATTTCAGAAATAAAGCATTTTTGGCCAGAACAATAACACAATAAAACCTGTGTGAAATCCTGTACGGATTGGTTATTAAAGTAGTGAGCAGAGTTTCTGATCTGTGTTTGCTCGTTCATGGATGTGAAATGTTTTTATTCATTTGATATTTGGTTTCAATTCAATTAAATTTTATTTGTATAGCGTTTTTTACAATAGACATTGTCTCAAAGCAGCTTTACAGAAATATCAACACGGTATACAGATATTAAAGGTGTGAATTTATCCCAACTGAGCAAGCCACTGAGTGGCGACGGTGGCAAGGAAAAACTCCCTAAGATGTTTTAAGAGGAAGAAACCTTGAGAGGAACCCGACTCAGAAGGGAACCCATCCTCATCTGGGTAACAACAGATATTGTGAAAAAGTTCATTATGGATTTATATGAAGTCTGTATGGCGTTAAGAGCAGCCGTAGTCCCAGCAGTCTGGAATTAAAGAAGATTTGAGCTCCATCCAGAGGCAGAAAGGATCCGGTTTGACTGAAGGGGCGCGAAGGGCTGAAAAGTGCTCGTAATAATTGCAACAAACTCGATTAATTCCGTTTGGCGATGCTTTGTGTTTTTTACGCGTTGATCTCAATATTCACAAACCAACAGATAAGAATCTGTATGATTACAAACGTCCTAGCGTAAA
>NC_030417.2:17984646-17992146 GCF_001660625.3 Ictalurus punctatus | reverse complement strand
AACACCAGTGGTTTCTTTCTTTTTCAAGACATCCCAAATTGGTGTATCAGCTAGTCAACAGTTTCCAGGTACTTGTACAATGTCTCTGATAGATTTCCCCCACTTTTCTCCACTTTAAAATGGCTTACTTTTCTCCCACAGACAGTTCTCTGATCTTCATATCGGTTTATCCAGTTTAATAACAAATGCATTCTTCACAAGTGAAAGCTAAGGCTCTACAAGAACAGCAGACATTCAGAGGTGTTCATTCTTAAAAAGTGAATTTAAAAGGGTGGGATCAAACAAAAGATGCCATGTTCTAAGTTGTTTAACAAATCTAGATGTTAAGTATGAGGAAATGAAAGCTGAAATTCTGATCCGTCATCTCATATTCATCTTTCGATCTCCAAACCCAAATGTCTTCAATGTATAGAATTTTTTTTTTTTTAAACGGCCTTGCTGTTCCAATACTTTCAGAGGCGACTGTACTGAAGAGTTAAACAGATGCGTCGGCTACGCTGCAGCACCACCTGTCTCCACAAAGAATGATTAGACTAACATATAAAACAATATTAAGAAGTAAAAATATACAGTATAAGGTTACATATACAGTATGCACACTTGTAATATAATGGGTATAGGTATAGGATATAATGTATGTACAGGTATAAGGAACATATTCAAAAGTGTTCAAAATTTCTTATAGAGCAGCACTGTTCTATTCTTGATTCTGATTGGTCAGAAGGTATTTGTTATTAATCTATAAAGGCAGCTCGGACAGTAGTTATGTCAATTCACTCCTACTACAGAAACACATCATTGTTTCTATAGTAACAGCTTACATCAGACTTGAAAGGTGGCATTAATGGAAGGAGTTTCCAGTGTCAGCGATAACGCTTTACAGCCGGAAAGTTAACAAGAGACAGTTTTTGTTTTGCAGTCTCTTGGTCATTTTTTGTGACGTATTAAAAGAAGCTGGTGAGGTATAAACGACAGTTTATAGTTGCTATAACATAAATGATGATAGGAATTAACTTGTTACATGAAATTATGAGTAGATAAACAAAGAAGACTTGATGTTCCTTAATAAATACAAAATCAATAAAGCCTCAACGCAGCAGGGATTTGTCGTTCATCTCTCTCCGGCTAATAGACAAAAAACTATTAAATGCTGATTTTCATATTGAGTTTCTTTCATTCTGATGCATTAAATAACCGTCTCATCCACTCAGACAGTGTCCTGTATGTCATAAAGGAGTTATATGCAGATTAAGATTTTAATTTAGAGTCATTTTCAGATTTGAATGTTTGGGTTCGTCTCAGGAGGACGTCGTGTTTGATGTTCATATCCCACGTGGTGTCCTGAATTCTGAAGCGTATTGGGCTGAATCATCGTTTTCGTAGAAGTTATGAAATATACGGATCGCCTCACACGGTACAGTACAGATCCGGTGATTAGAGATGAATCTGGAAAACCCTGGACTGTTCCTTTACGTGACTTTTTTGATGGATACCAAAAAAAAAAATTCATTACGAACGTGGAAACATCTACACGGAGGTTACGGCATTCTCCAGCACTACAGCTTGTTCATCTTTAGCTGGGAATAGAGCTGGTCCACTTCAGCATGCTTTCTAAGCAGATACACAGACGCACACACTGGTGAGAAAGGCAGCCGAGAGGAAACGACCACTCGTATACTCATCGCAGCATCTAAACGTTCTTATAGACCGAAAGAGCTGCGATTAAAGCAGTAGCCTTAAATGAACCGGAATTCATTCAAGAGAAATTCCTCTTAAAGGGCACCTATTATGGTTTTTCAGATATTACTTTTCATGTAGAGCTGTTTGTGAATGTAAAAATGTCTGAAAAGTTTAAAAAATCAAAGCGCAGGACAAAAGAAGGAAGCGATTCTGAACAGCTGAAATGAGTCGTTAGTAATTCCAGACTTACTTCCTGTACTAACCTACGTAGGTTTGTAACAAAAAGCCCCGCCTCTGGTCTTCATCGGGTGCTCGCTGACAGTCGTTATGGTAGTGGGCGTTTCCTTTTTGAAACACGCTGACAGCAGTAGACCAATCGCTACAGACTCGGACATCTGACCAATCAGAGCAAAGTATGCTCTCTGAAAGAAGGAGTTTAGAATGAATCCTTTAGAACGGATCATTGAACGAGTCATTTTTGACATTGGGGGGAAAAAAGCTAATGCTGCAGTTTAAATTATGAGCACATTGAAGTATTTTTTTACCTTGGATGCATGTAAATCTATTGTATGAGACCTTTAAAACAAAACCATTATAGGTGCGCTTTTAAAGGTTATCTGTTACTTTTCAATACAAAACATGTTTGGGGATCTTTCAGACAATACAAGCATACAGTGCTGCATTTTGAATTAGGTTTTTTATTCGCGTTCTCTTTACATTGTTTGCGCTTTCTTTCTGTCTTTCTGTATTATTGCTGTTTTCTTTCATACCATACATTCTACTTTCATCCTTAAATGTTCACTCAGTCTCCTCATCTGTCAAATGTGTGTGTGTGTGTGTGTGTGTGTGTGTGTGTGTGTGTGTGTGTGTGTGTGTGTGTGTGTGTGTTTCCAGACGCACCCCGCGTGTTGTATAATGATCCCTCCCGAGTGCGGTCTGGGTCGTCTGCGCAACATGATCCTGCACCCCAGCTGTGTCCGCATCTGCTCGCGCAACTTCAGCAAGATGCACTGCTTCCGCATCTCGGAGCCCCCGCAGCAGTGCGAACTGGGTAATCAGCCTGCCAAGATTGCCAGTCATTGATAGAGCCGTAGTGGTTTAGACTAGAAGCGAAGCGTGTGTTCATGATCCCACAAGGTGTCGCTTCACGATTCCTCAGGGACGTCACAGGTACAACGTTGTTACCCTCGCTTTGAGGCAGCGCTCGATAATTCAGCCATTAAGATTCCGCCTGTCCCGATGGGTGTGTGTTGTAATCTCACAGTTGTTCGAGGGTTTGCTCCACTTTGTATTCTAGCCATTTTATTTAAATGAAGGTAATTTGTTGCTTTAAGGATTCCGATAACTTTATTTTGCCTCCATTGACTTCAGACTTGTATGTTTTCATCTTTATAGATAATCTAGATGACTCCGATGTCCCAAACCCAGTAGCATCGAAGGACAATCAGTCCTCAGGCTCATCGGATACTGGTAAAGATATAAAGTGTATCAAATTAGTGTAACGCTCACTTGTGGCTCCCGACTCACTACTCGTGCTTAGCCTCATCATTATAGTTTAATAATAATACAGCATTATAGCACAGTGTTGTTGAATCTCAGTTACAACTGGTCAGAAAGTGTTGATTAATTTTCTATAGCAGCAGCTCTGAGAGTAGTTCTGTCTTTAAGGGAAATCACAGGTTTAAATTAACGCGCTTGTTCTAATGTTATTGTTTCTATAGTAACAGCTTACACTTGTGTTGGACACTTTTACATAAACTGATGTGAAAGTGTCATTCTTGCTGTGGTGATATTTAAGGAAGGAGTCTCCAGTGTCAGAACTTCGTAATAAAAGTTTTTCGAAAGAGGATTGTAGGGAAGGCGTCGCCGTTTGGGTGGATTATTATTATTATTTTTTTAATCAACCTGTATAACTTTATAGCTGCTGTTCGATAAGTGATAACAGGAATTAACTGGTCTCTTGGACAAATTGCTGTAGTACAAGAGGAAAACACGTCTGGTTGTGCTGTTAGAGAAAAATAAGCAACTTCAGGGTGGTATAAGTAACTCCGCTTCATCGCACCATCCTGTCGTTGATTATTTTCCCGTAACAGCACAAGCTTTTCTCCTTACGTATTTGCTGAACTTAACTCGAAATCCCGAGTCATAACACTGTCATGATTACGTCATGAAGACATCGGTGGAGATGGAGTCATATGCTGTCATGAGTTGATTGTTTTGTAATTTTTTTTTTTGTGTTTTAAAATACAATTTCTAAAAAAAATAAATAAATTAAGTGCAGTTGCAATCAAATGTTGAAAAAACAAAACTTTCCTCCTCCTTCTTTAGGAAAGCAGACTCTGAGAGTGTTTGACGGGGATGATGGCGCAAAGCGTAACCAGTTCCGGCTGGTCTCCATTCCTAGAATCACCAAGAACGAGGAAGTACTGGTGAGATTTTAACAAGAAAATCTGAAAAGTACCCAATACACAGATACACACCAGAATATATATTATTCATTTAGGACTGTAGTTTAAGTCAGTGCTATTTGTGCATCCATAAAAATTAATGCATAAATACTTAATACTACATAAATACTTTAATGCATAAACTAGTGTATGTATGTATGTATGTATGTACGTATATATACATATATATAAGTCACAATACGTGCGTATGACGTGATGCGCCACTGACTAGGAAGCGACTTATACTTTCGGTTAGTAAAAAACCCGCTAGTGTTCCATTTGAGACAATATTACCTTTCTAAACATCATACACTAGACGGTAGAGTATACAGTGCATAGTGTAAGTGTGCAGTACATCATTTGGGACACAACTTTAGTAACAGAAGTAACGTAGTGAGTAAACGTGCCTCGCAGACCAACTAATCGATAATGAAATTCGTTGACTAATGATTTTCATAATCGATTATTATCGATTTTATTGATTAGCTGTTGCAGCTCTAGTACTGACTGATATCCAGTATTAAAGGATGGAAGCGTGAAAAGCACTGAGGAATATAGTTTTATAATTTAGTAAAGATGTATTCAGTTCTATGTAATTACAACAAAAATGTCAAGGTGCATTCACATTGATGGTTTGCCAGTCTTTTAAATCGTACTCTCTGCCTGAGCAGGAAGCGGCGCTCAGGGCGTTCTACATCCCGGACGATGCGCAGGAGTACGAGCTCCAGAATTACACCCACCCCGACCTGCTAAACGATGACATCATCAATCGCAATGGCATGCCCGACAACAAGGCCATGTTTAAGGACTGCCCCCCGGAGGTGTGGCTGCTCCGAGCCAAGCCCAAAGACACGGAGTTGCTCAAGATCTACGCTGGCTGGCTTAAGTGAGCGCTTATTTAATCGGAAAACATACCACGAGGGCCAGATTGATTTGCGGTACTCGTATTTACACGACACGTACTGACAATATTTTGGCAGCGCCCACAAAGTGTAAATATTTCTGTGTGAGTATTTGAGAACAGTTTCCTTGAACCCTGCGTTATCTCAATGACATCATCCTGACTTGCTCATATGCAGATGTCATACGGGAGTGTCCTGTTACTGTTACTGGGCAATTTCATGATATATGATGCAAGCCTTGATGCCATGATGGCTACCATATGCTAATAGAATATAGTTTATTATTCTAAGCATTAGTCAGGATAGACGAGGGTTAAAAAATGTAATATTCTCTGGTGAAATTAAAGTGATTTACAGTGGCGTGATAGTAAAATGAGAGAAAGAGTCACAAGTATTCGTGTCAGTAGCTGTGTCAGAACACTTCAGGAGGTCGTTTAGAGTACTGTTGTCCCTGACAATATAAGGGCTTTGTCAAATTTTAAGCAAACTTGTATTTTACTTGTAAAATCATCTATTTCACTTTCTGGAGATCCTCAGATGTTTCATTACAGGTAATAACCACAACCTAGTAGCAGTAGTAATAATAGATTTGAAATTTTCATAGTTAATGCTTTAATGTGTTTTTGAAACTGAGAGTGTGTTTATTGTAATGTCAGTTCGAGCATTTTTAGGCTGTAAATGTGTGTGTGTGTGTGTGTGTGTGTGTGAATCTGCAGGGTCGGCGTTGCCTACATTAGTATCACCATTGGGAAGAGCACAACGGTAGACTCCGTCATTAAGGAAGCGCTCGTCCAGCTCGGCAAACAGGTACACCGCTCATCTCTACTTTCTAACACGCTCGACACACTAAACATTAGGATCTCCTCCGCTTCTAAGCCATGTCTGACCCATCACAGTTCACCTGTTTAACTATTTTTTCTATACTTTCTCAGAAGTTCATTGAACATGACGTTTTCATGCATGGGATTCGTCCCAAATTGGATATGCGCCAGATTGCAGTTTAAGTTTAAGTGTTAGTTTATATAGAGAACGGACATTAGTATGCCGACTGGGACGAAGACTAGCTAGCTATACAGCAGTCTTAGTGTCTAATAACGTTTCCACGGAGGAGAACGGAAACTTTTCATAAACTTTTAAGTGCAGCTGCACTTTTGTCAGAGCTGCTGTTGTAGAAAATGAACCTAGCACCTTCTGACCAATCCGAATCGAGAATTCGTCAGCACTGTGATGTAATCAACCTTTTGCATAGAAATACATCGTTGTGCAAATATGTTTCACGCGCACCTTTTAAGTCTGTCTTTTCTCTCTGCTTTCTCTTCGAACGCATCGTGTTCGCCTCTCGTATCATCATCATTGTGTCAGTGCTGGAGTTTACATACAGCTTGTGGTTGGAAACAAGAACGTGTGGTCATGTAACCTAACATCTAGATAAAAATAGATGAACACAAGTACCGCATCACATCCTCTTCTGTGTTTGTGTGATTTAATAATAATGTGATGATGTATATTTAGTATAGTGTTCTGTTTCTGAGCATCACGAGTAAAACACTTCAAGGCTTAAAAACGTATTTGTAAACTCCGTAACTCTTTGTTTGCTGAAAAACGACCGAGAGGTGTTTAACACTGACGTGTGTGTGTGTTTCAGAATGAAAACCCTGCAGATTTTAACCTGATGGAGGTTTTCATGAGCAGCAAACAAGGTAAGCTAAGCTCTCCTTATGCTTAGGTGCCCATGCATGAGATTAGACATGAAGGAGTTACTGTTGGAGATCACAGTGCGTGTGCTAGATCACGTCTAAACCGTAGGGTTTGTGGTTGTCTTGCAGTGCAGAAGCAGGTTCTTGGTGGTCAGGAGCTGTTACTGGATAAACTGCAGGAGATCAGGAAGGTACACCGGGCTTCTCCTTTGTCGGATTCAAGAGAATGAACAATTTGTTCGTTTTGAAGCTGCTCTTTTTTCTCAGTTCCTTAATGAGTCTGCGTGTGTGTGTGTGTGTGTGTGTGTGTGTTTCAGACGTCTCTGAGGCAGATGAACCAGACACGCTTTTACATTGTGGAGAGCAGGAACCGGGTGGTCCAGGTGGACCTGCTGATCGGAGGACTTCCGCTGCAACTCAACACAGAGGAGTACACAGAGCTGCTTCAGGAACACCTCGCTATCAAGAGTCAGTCTCGCTCTCCCACACACTTCTTTACTCGATGATCGTGTTTCTGCCATGGAAGAGAGAAATCTTAATCTCTCTCTCTCGCATTCTCTCTCTTTCTCTCTTTCTTCCTCTCTTTCTCTCTCTCTCTCTCTGCAGGTCAGTTGGTCACCATCACTCACATCTACCCAGCACAAGGTGAGGAACTTGTCACCGTAGCAACATTTCTATGGCAACCTGGCTTACATCCAGGCTCTGGCCATGGAGGAAGAGAGGATAATCTCTCTCTCTTTCTGTGTGTGTCTGTGTGTGTGTGTGTGTGTGTGT